>NW_028152098.1:0-241000 GCF_964638095.1 Poromitra crassiceps
AGACAGAGTGTTGACACCAGAGAGGCTAAGACCGCATTGACTCAGTGCGGTATTCAGCCTCTCTGGTGTCAAGTCTGATTTTGGAAAAAAAAAAAAAATCCAAAATCAGACAGAGTGTTGACACCAGAGAGGCTAAGACCGCATTGACTCAGTGCGGTATTCAGCCTCTCTGGTGTCAAGTCTGATTTTGGAAAAAAAAAAAAAAAATCCAAAATCAGACAGAGTGTTGACACCAGAGAGGCTAAGACCGCATTGACTCAGTGCGGTATTCAGCCTCTCTGGTGTCAAGTCTGATTTTGGAAAAAAAAAAAAAAAAAATCCAAAATCAGACAGAGTGTTGAGACCAGAGAGGCTAAGACCGCATTGACTCAGTGCGGTATTCAGCCTCTCTGGTGTCAAGTCTGATTTTGGAAAAAAAAAAAAAAATCCAAAATCAGACAGAGTGTTGACACCAGAGAGGCTAAGACCGCATTGACTCAGTGCGGTATTCAGCCTCTCTGGTGTCAAGTCTGATTTTGGAAAAAAAAAAAAAAAAATCCAAAATCAGACAGAGTGTTGAGACCAGAGAGGCTAAGACCGCATTGACTCAGTGCGGTATTCAGCCTCTCTGGTGTCAATTCTGATTTTATAAAAAAAAAAAAAAAAAATCCAAAATCAGACAGAGTGTTGAGACCAGAGAGGCTAAGACCGCATTGACTCAGTGCGGTATTCAGCCACTCTGGTGTCAAGTCTGATTTTGGAAAAAAAAAAAAAAAATCCAAAATCAGACAGAGTGTTGACACCAGAGAGGCTAAGACCGCATTGACTCAGTGCGGTATTCAGCCTCTCTGGTGTCAAGTCTGATTTTGGAAAAAAAAAAAAAAAATCCAAAATCAGACAGAGTGTTGAGACCAGAGAGGCTAAGAGCGCATTGACTCAGTGCGGTATGCAGCCTCTCTGGTGTCAAGTCTGATTTTGGAAAAAAAAAAAAAAAAAAATCCAAAATCAGACAGAGTGTTGAGACCAGAGAGGCTAAGACCGCATTGACTCAGTGCGGTATTCAGCCTCTCTGGTGTCAAGTCTGATTTTGGAAAAAAAAAAAAAAAAAATCCAAAATCAGACAGAGTGTTGACACCAGAGAGGCTAAGACCGCATTGACTCAGTGCGGTATTCAGCCTCTCTGGTGTCAAGTCTGATTTTGGAAAAAAAAAAAGACCAGAGAGGCTAAGACCGCATTGACTCAGTGCGGTATTCAGCCTCTCTGGTGTCAAGTCTGATTTTGGAAAAAAAAAAAAAAAATCCAAAATCAGACAGAGTGTTGACACCAGAGAGGCTAAGACCGCATTGACTCAGTGCGGTATTCAGTCTCTCTGGTGTCAAGTCTGATTTTGGAAAAAAAAAAAAAAAATCCAAAATCAGACAGAGTGTTGACACCAGAGAGGCTAAGACCGCATTGACTCAGTGCAGTATTCAGCCTCTCTGGTGTCAAGTCTGATTTTGGAAAAAAAAAAAAAAAATCCAAAATCAGACAGAGTGTTGAGACCAGAGAGGCTAAGACCGCATTGACTCAGTGCGGTATTCAGCCTCTCTGGTGTCAAGTCTGATTTTGGAAAAAAAAAAAAAAAAATCCAAAATCAGACAGAGTGTTGACACCAGAGAGGCTAAGACCGCATTGACTCAGTGCGGTATTCAGCCTCTCTGGTGTCAAGTCTGATTTTGGAAAAAAAAAAAAAAAATCCAAAATCAGACAGAGTGTTGACACCAGAGAGGCTAAGACCGCATTGACTCAGTGCGGTATTCAGCCTCTCTGGTGTCAAGTCTGATTTTGGAAAAAAAAAAAAAAATCCAAAATCAGACAGAGTGTTGACACCAGAGAGGCTAAGACCGCATTGACTCAGTGCGGTATTCAGCCTCTCTGGTGTCAAGTCTGATTTTGGAAAAAAAAAAAAAAAAAAATCCAAAATCAGACAGAGTGTTGAGACCAGAGAGGCTAAGACCGCATTGACTCAGTGCGGTATTCAGCCTCTCTGGTGTCAAGTCTGATTTTGGAAAAAAAAAAAAAAAATCCAAAATCAGACAGAGTGTTGACACCAGAGAGGCTAAGACCGCATTGACTCAGTGCGGTATTCAGCCTCTCTGGTGTCAAGTCTGATTTTGGAAAAAAAAAAAAAAAAAAATCCAAAATCAGACAGAGTGTTGAGACCAGAGAGGCTAAGACCGCATTGACTCAGTGCGGTATTCAGCCTCTCTGGTGTCAAGTCTGATTTTGGAAAAAAAAAAAAAAAATCCAAAGTCAGACAGAGTGTTGAGACCAGAGAGGCTAAGACCGCATTGACTCAGTGCGGTATTCAGCCTCTCTGGTGTCAAGTCTGATTTTGGAAAAAAAAAAAAAAAAAAATCCAAAATCAGACAGAGTGTTGAGACCAGAGAGGCTAAGAGCGCATTGACTCAGTGCGGTATGCAGCCTCTCTGGTGTCAAGTCTGATTTTGGAAAAAAAAAAAAAAAAAAATCCAAAATCAGACAGAGTGTTGAGACCAGAGAGGGTAAGACCGCATTGACTCAGTGTGGTATTCAGCCTCTCTGGTGTCAAGTCTGATTTTGGAAAAAAAAAAAAAAAAATCCAAAATCAGACAGAGTGTTGACACCAGAGAGGCTAAGACCGCATTGACTGAGTGCGGTATTCAGCCTCTCCGGTGTCAAGTCTGATTTTGGAAAAAAATAAATAAATCCAAAATCAGACAGAGTGTTGACACCAGAGAGGCTAAGAGCGCATTGACTCAGTGCGGTATGCAGCCTCTCTGGTGTCAAGTCTGATTTTGGAAAAAAAAAAAAAAAATCCAAAATCAGACAGAGTGTTGAGACCAGAGAGGCTAAGACCGCATTGACTCAGTGCGGTATTCAGCCTCTCTGGTGTCAAGTCTGATTTTGGAAAAAAAAAAAAAAAAAATCCAAAATCAGACAGAGTGTTGACACCAGAGAGGCTAAGACCGCATTGACTCAGTGCGGTATTCAGCCTCTCTGGTGTCAAGTCTGATTTTGGAAAAAAAAAAAAAAAAAAATCCAAAATCAGACAGAGTGTTGACACCAGAGAGGCTAAGACCGCATTGACTCAGTGTGGTATTCAGCCTCTCTGGTGTCAAGTCTGATTTTGGAAAAAAAAAAAAAAAAAAATCCAAAATCAGACAGAGTGTTGAGACCAGAGAGGCTAAGACCGCATTGACTCAGTGCGGTATTCAGCCTCTCTGGTGTCAAGTCTGATTTTGGAAAAAAAAAAAAAAAATCCAAAATCAGACAGAGTGTTGACACCAGAGAGGCTAAGACCGCATTGACTCAGTGCGGTATTCAGCCTCTCTGGTGTCAAGTCTGATTTTGGAAAAAAAAAAAAAAAAAAATCCAAAATCAGACAGAGTGTTGAGACCAGAGAGGCTAAGACCGCATTGACTCAGTGCGGTATTCAGCCTCTCTGGTGTCAAGTCTGATTTTGGAAAAAAAAAAAAAAAATCCAAAGTCAGACAGAGTGTTGAGACCAGAGAGGCTAAGACCGCATTGACTCAGTGCGGTATTCAGCCTCTCTGGTGTCAAGTCTGATTTTGGAAAAAAAAAAAAAAAAAAATCCAAAATCAGACAGAGTGTTGAGACCAGAGAGGCTAAGAGCGCATTGACTCAGTGCGGTATGCAGCCTCTCTGGTGTCAAGTCTGATTTTGGAAAAAAAAAAAAAAAAAAATCCAAAATCAGACAGAGTGTTGAGACCAGAGAGGGTAAGACCGCATTGACTCAGTGTGGTATTCAGCCTCTCTGGTGTCAAGTCTGATTTTGGAAAAAAAAAAAAAAAAATCCAAAATCAGACAGAGTGTTGACACCAGAGAGGCTAAGACCGCATTGACTGAGTGCGGTATTCAGCCTCTCCGGTGTCAAGTCTGATTTTGGAAAAAAATAAATAAATCCAAAATCAGACAGAGTGTTGACACCAGAGAGGCTAAGAGCGCATTGACTCAGTGCGGTATGCAGCCTCTCTGGTGTCAAGTCTGATTTTGGAAAAAAAAAAAAAAAATCCAAAATCAGACAGAGTGTTGAGACCAGAGAGGCTAAGACCGCATTGACTCAGTGCGGTATTCAGCCTCTCTGGTGTCAAGTCTGATTTTGGAAAAAAAAAAAAAAAAAAATCCAAAATCAGACAGAGTGTTGACACCAGAGAGGCTAAGACCGCATTGACTCAGTGCGGTATTCAGCCTCTCTGGTGTCAAGTCTGATTTTGGAAAAAAAAAAAAAAAAAAATCCAAAATCAGACAGAGTGTTGACACCAGAGAGGCTAAGACCGCATTGACTCAGTGTGGTATTCAGCCTCTCTGGTGTCAAGTCTGATTTTGGAAAAAAAAAAAAAAATCCAAAATCAGACAGAGTGTTGACACCAGAGAGGCTAAGACCGCATTGACTCAGTGCGGTATTCAGCCTCTCTGGTGTCAAGTCTGATTTTGGAAAAAAAAAAAAAAATCCAAAATCAGACAGAGTGTTGACACCAGAGAGGCTAAGACCGCATTGACTCAGTGCGGTATTCAGCCTCTCTGGTGTCAAGTCTGATTTTGGAAAAAAAAAAAAAATCCAAAATCAGACAGAGTGTTGACACCAGAGAGGCTAAGACCGCATTGACTCAGTGCGGTATTCAGCCTCTCTGGTGTCAAGTCTGATTTTGGAAAAAAAAAAAAAAAATCCAAAATCAGACAGAGTGTTGACACCAGAGAGGCTAAGACCGCATTGACTCAGTGCGGTATTCAGCCTCTCTGGTGTCAAGTCTGATTTTGGAAAAAAAAAAAAAAAATCCAAAATCAGACAGAGTGTTGAGACCAGAGAGGCTAAGAGCGCATTGACTCAGTGCGGTATGCAGCCTCTCTGGTGTCAAGTCTGATTTTGGAAAAAAAAAAAAAAAAAATCCAAAATCAGACAGAGTGTTGAGACCAGAGAGGCTAAGACCGCATTGACTCAGTGCGGTATTCAGCCTCTCTGGTGTCAAGTCTGATTTTAGAAAAAAAAAAAAAAAAAATCCAAAATCAGACAGAGTGTTGAGACCAGAGAGGCTAAGACCGCATTGACTCAGTGCGGTATTCAGCCTCTCTGGTGTCAAGTCTGATTTTGGAAAAAAAAAAAAAAAAATCCAAAATCAGACAGAGTGTTGAGACCAGAGAGGCTAAGACCGCATTGACTCAGTGCGGTATTCAGCCTCTCTGGTGTCAAGTCTGATTTTGGAATAAAATAAAAAAAAAAATCAAAAATCAGACAGTGTTGACACCAGAGAGGCTAAGAGCGCATTGACTCAGTGCGGTATTCAGCCTCTCTGGTGTCAAGTCTGATTTTGGGAAAAAAAAAAAAAAATCCAAAATCAGACAGAGTGTTGAGACCAGAGAGGCTAAGACCGCATTGACTCAGTGCGGTATTCAGCCTCTCTGGTGTCAAGTCTGATTTTGGAAAAAAAAAAAAAAAAAATCCAAAATCAGACAGAGTGTTGAGACCAGAGAGGCTAAGACCGCATTGACTCAGTGCGGTATTCAGCCTCTCTGGTGTCAAGTCTGATTTTGGAAAAAAAAAAAAAATCCAAAATCAGACAGAGTGTTGAGACCAGAGAGGCTAAGACCGCATTGACTCAGTGCGGTATTCAGCCTCTCTGGTGTCAAGTCTGATTTTGGAAAAAAAAAAAAAAAATCCAAAATCAGACAGTGTTGACACCAGAGAGGCTAAGAGCGCATTGACTCAGTGCGGTATTCAGCCTCTCTGGTGTCAAGTCTGATTTTGGAAAAAAAAAAAAAAAAAAATCCAAAATCAGACAGAGTGTTGAGACCAGAGAGGCTAAGACCGCATTGACTCAGTGCGGTATTCAGCCTCTCTGGTGTCAAGTCTGATTTTGGAAAAAAAAAAAAAAAATCCAAAATCAGACAGAGTGTTGAGACCAGAGAGGCTAAGACCGCATTGACTCAGTGCGGTATTCAGCCTCTCTGGTGTCAAGTCTGATTTTGGAAAAAAAAAAAAAATCCAAAATCAGACAGAGTGTTGAGACCAGAGAGGCTAAGACCGCATTGACTCAGTGCGGTATTCAGCCTCTCTGGTGTCAAGTCTGATTTTGGAAAAAAAAAAAAAAAATCCAAAATCAGACAGAGTGTTGAGACCAGAGAGGCTAAGACCGCATTGACTCAGTGCGGTATTCAGCCTCTCTGGTGTCAAGTCTGATTTTGTAATAAAAAAAAAAAAAAATCCAAAATCAGACAGTGTTGACACCAGAGAGGCTAAGAGCGCATTGACTCAGTGCGGTATTCAGCCTCTCTGGTGTCAAGTCTGATTTTGGAAAAAAAAAAAAAAAAAATCCAAAATCAGACAGAGTGTTGAGACCAGAGAGGCTAAGACCGCATTGACTCAGTGCGGTATTCAGCCTCTCTGGTGTCAAGTCTGATTTTGGAAAAAAAAAAAAAAAAAATCCAAAATCAGACAGAGTGTTGAGACCAGAGAGGCTAAGACCGCATTGACTCAGTGCGGTATTCAGCCTCTCTGGTGTCAAGTCTGATTTTGGAAAAAAAAAAAAAAATCCAAAATCAGACAGAGTGTTGAGACCAGAGAGGCTAAGACCGCATTGACTCAGTGCGGTATTCAGCCTCTCTGGTGTCAAGTCTGATTTTGGAAAAAAAAAAAAAAAAATCCAAAATCAGACAGTGTTGACACCAGAGAGGCTAAGAGCGCATTGACTCAGTGCGGTATTCAGCCTCTCTGGTGTCAAGTCTGATTTTGGAAAAAAAAAAAAAAAAAAATCCAAAATCAGACAGAGTGTTGAGACCAGAGAGGCTAAGACCGCATTGACTCAGTGCGGTATTCAGCCTCTCTGGTGTCAAGTCTGATTTTGGAAAAAAAAAAAAAAAATCCAAAATCAGACAGAGTGTTGAGACCAGAGAGGCTAAGACCGCATTGACTCAGTGCGGTATTCAGCCTCTCTGGTGTCAAGTCTGATTTTAGAAAAAAAAAAAAAAAAAATCCAAAATCAGACAGAGTGTTGAGACCAGAGAGGCTAAGACCGCATTGACTCAGTGCGGTATTCAGCCTCTCTGGTGTCAAGTCTGATTTTGGAAAAAAAAAAAAAAAATCCAAAATCAGACAGAGTGTTGAGACCAGAGAGGCTAAGACCGCATTGACTCAGTGCGGTATTCAGCCTCTCTGGTGTCAAGTCTGATTTTGGAATAAAAAAAAAAAAAAATCCAAAATCAGACAGTGTTGACACCAGAGAGGCTAAGAGCGCATTGACTCAGTGCGGTATTCAGCCTCTCTGGTGTCAAGTCTGATTTTGGAAAAAAAAAAAAAAAATCCAAAATCAGACAGAGTGTTGAGACCAGAGAGGCTAAGACCGCATTGACTCAGTGCGGTATTCAGCCTCTCTGGTGTCAAGTCTGATTTTGGAAAAAAAAAAAAAAAAAAAAAAAATCAGACAGAGTGTTGAGACCAGAGAGGCTAAGACCGCATTGACTCAGTGCGGTATTCAGCCTCTCTGGTGTCAAGTCTGATTTTGGAAAAAAAAAAAAAAATCCAAAATCAGACAGAGTGTTGAGACCAGAGAGGCTAAGACCGCATTGACTCAGTGCGGTATTCAGCCTCTCTGGTGTCAAGTCTGATTTTGGAAAAAAAAAAAAAAAATCCAAAATCAGACAGTGTTGACACCAGAGAGGCTAAGAGCGCATTGACTCAGTGCGGTATTCAGCCTCTCTGGTGTCAAGTCTGATTTTGGAAAAAAAAAAAAAAAAAAATCCAAAATCAGACAGAGTGTTGAGACCAGAGAGGCTAAGACCGCATTGACTCAGTGCGGTATTCAGCCTCTCTGGTGTCAAGTCTGATTTTGGAAAAAAAAAAAAAAATCCAAAATCAGACAGAGTGTTGACACCAGAGAGGCTAAGACCGCATTGACTCAGTGCGGTATTCAGCCTCTCTGGTGTCAAGTCTGATTTTGGAAAAAAAAAAAAAAAAAATCCAAAATCAGACAGAGTGTTGAGACCAGAGAGGCTAAGACCGCATTGACTTAGTGCGGTATTCAGCCTCTCTGGTGTCAAGTCTGATTTAAGAAAAAAAAAAAAAAAATCCAAAGTCAGACAGAGTGTTGAGACCAGAGAGGCTAAGACCGCATTGACTCAGTGCGGTATTCAGCCTCTCTGGTGTCAAGTCTGATTTTGGAAAAAAAAAAAAAAAAAAATCCAAAATCAGACAGAGTGTTGAGACCAGAGAGGCTAAGACCGCATTGACTCAGTGCGGTATTCAGCCTCTCTGGTGTCAAGTCTGATTTTGGAATAAAAAAAAAAAAAAATCCAAAATCAGACAGTGTTGACACCAGAGAGGCTAAGAGCGCATTGACTCAGTGCGGTATTCAGCCTCTCTGGTGTCAAGTCTGATTTTGGAAAAAAAAAAAAAAATCCAAAATCAGACAGAGTGTTGAGACCAGAGAGGCTAAGACCGCATTGACTCAGTGCGGTATTCAGCCTCTCTGGTGTCAAGTCTGATTTTGGAAAAAAAAAAAAAAAAAATCCAAAATCAGACAGTGTTGACACCAGAGAGGCTAAGAGCGCATTGACTCAGTGCGGTATTCAGCCTCTCTGGTGTCAAGTCTGATTTTAGAAAAAAAAAAAAAAAAAATCCAAAATCAGACAGAGTGTTGAGACCAGAGAGGCTAAGACCGCATTGACTCAGTGCGGTATTCAGCCTCTCTGGTGTCAAGTCTGATTTTGGAAAAAAAAAAAAAAAATCCAAAATCAGACAGAGTGTTGAGACCAGAGAGGCTAAGACCGCATTGACTCAGTGCAGTATTCAGCCTCTCTGGTGTCAAGTCTGATTTTGGAATAAAATAAAAAAAAAATCTAAAATCAGACAGTGTTGACACCAGAGAGGCTAAGAGCGCATTGACTCAGTGCAGTATTCAGCCTCTCTGGTGTCAAGTCTGATTTTGGAAAAAAAAAAAAAAAATCCAAAATCAGACAGAGTGTTGAGACCAGAGAGGCTAAGACCGCATTGACTCAGTGCGGTATTCAGCCTCTCTGGTGTCAAGTCTGATTTTGGAAAGAAAAAAAAAAAAATCCAAAATCAGACAGAGTGTTGAGACCAGAGAGGCTAAGACCGCATTGACTCAGTGCGGTATTCAGCCTCTCTGGTGTCAAGTCTGATTTTGGAAAAAAAAAAAAAAATCCAAAATCAGACAGAGTGTTGAGACCAGAGAGGCTAAGACCGCATTGACTCAGTGCGGTATTCAGCCTCTCTGGTGTCAAGTCTGATTTTGGAAAGAAAAAAAAAAAATCCAAAATCAGACAGTGTTGACACCAGAGAGGCTAAGAGCGCATTGACTCAGTGCGGTATTCAGCCTCTCTGGTGTCAAGTCTGATTTTGGAAAAAAAAAAAAAAAAAATCCAAAATCAGACAGAGTGTTGAGACCAGAGAGGCTAAGACCGCATTGACTCAGTGCGGTATTCAGCCTCTCTGGTGTCAAGTCTGATTTTGGAATAAAAAAAAAAAAAAATCCAAAATCAGACAGTGTTGACACCAGAGAGGCTAAGAGCGCATTGACTCAGTGCGGTATTCAGCCTCTCTGGTGTCAAGTCTGATTTTGGAAAAAAAAAAAAAAAATCCAAAATCAGACAGAGTGTTGAGACCAGAGAGGCTAAGACCGCATTGACTCAGTGCGGTATTCAGCCTCTCTGGTGTCAAGTCTGATTTTGGAAAAAAAAAAAAAAAAAAAAAAAATCAGACAGAGTGTTGAGACCAGAGAGGCTAAGACCGCATTGACTCAGTGCGGTATTCAGCCTCTCTGGTGTCAAGTCTGATTTTGGAAAGAAAAAAAAAAATCCAAAATCAGACAGAGTGTTGAGACCAGAGAGGCTAAGACCGCATTGACTCAGTGCGGTATTCAGCCTCTCTGGTGTCAAGTCTGATTTTGGAAAAAAAAAAAAAAATCCAAAATCAGACAGTGTTGACACCAGAGAGGCTAAGAGCGCATTGACTCAGTGCGGTATTCAGCCTCTCTGGTGTCAAGTCTGATTTTGGAAAAAAAAAAAAAAAAAAAATCCAAAATCAGACAGAGTGTTGAGACCAGAGAGGCTAAGACCGCATTGACTCAGTGCGGTATTCAGCCTCTCTGGTGTCAAGTCTGATTTTGGAAAAAAAAAAAAAAAATCCAAAATCAGACAGAGTGTTGAGACCAGAGAGGCTAAGACCGCATTGACTCAGTGCGGTATTCAGCCTCTCTGGTGTCAAGTCTGATTTTGGAAAAAAAAAAAAAAAATCCAAAATCAGACAGAGTGTTGACACCAGAGAGGCTAAGACCGCATTGACTCAGTGCGGTATTCAGCCTCTCTGGTGTCAAGTCTGATTTTGGAAAAAAAAAAAAAAAAAATCCAAAATCAGACAGAGTGTTGAGACCAGAGAGGCTAAGACCGCATTGACTCAGTGCGGTATTCAGCCTCTCTGGTGTCAAGTCTGATTTTGGAAAAAAAAAAAAAATCCAAAATCAGACAGAGTGTTGACACCAGAGAGGCTAAGACCGCATTGACTCAGTGCGGTATTCAGCCTCTCTGGTGTCAAGTCTGATTTTGGAAAAAAAAAAAAAAAAATCCAAAATCAGACAGAGTGTTGAGACCAGAGAGGCTAAGACCGCATTGACTCAGTGCGGTATTCAGCCTCTCTGGTGTCAAGTCTGATTTTGGAAAAAAAAAAAAAAAAAAATCCAAAATCAGACAGAGTGTTGAGACCAGAGAGGCTAAGACCGCATTGACTCAGTGCGGTATTCAGCCTCTCTGGTGTCAAGTCTGATTTTGGAAAAAAAAAAAAAAATCCAAAATCAGACAGAGTGTTGACACCAGAGAGGCTAAGACCGCATTGACTCAGTGCGGTATTCAGCCTCTCTGGTGTCAAGTCTGATTTTGGAAAAAAAAAAAAAAAAAAATCCAAAATCAGACAGAGTGTTGAGACCAGAGAGGCTAAGACCGCATTGACTTAGTGCGGTATTCAGCCTCTCTGGTGTCAAGTCTGATTTAAGAAAAAAAAAAAAAAAATCCAAAGTCAGACAGAGTGTTGAGACCAGAGAGGCTAAGACCGCATTGACTCAGTGCGGTATTCAGCCTCTCTGGTGTCAAGTCTGATTTTGGAAAAAAAAAAAAAAAAAAATCCAAAATCAGACAGAGTGT
The DNA here is from genome assembly GCF_964638095.1 of Poromitra crassiceps. NCBI lineage: Eukaryota > Metazoa > Chordata > Actinopteri > Beryciformes > Melamphaidae > Poromitra > Poromitra crassiceps. The sequence continues at coordinate 11,168 of NW_028152098.1, forward strand.
TGAGACCAGAGAGGCTAAGACCGCATTGACTCAGTGCGGTATTCAGCCTCTCTGGTGTCAAGTCTGATTTTGGAATAAAAAAAAAAAAAAATCCAAAATCAGACAGTGTTGACACCAGAGAGGCTAAGAGCGCATTGACTCAGTGCGGTATTCAGCCTCTCTGGTGTCAAGTCTGATTTTGGAAAAAAAAAAAAAAAATCCAAAATCAGACAGAGTGTTGAGACCAGAGAGGCTAAGACCGCATTGACTCAGTGCGGTATTCAGCCTCTCTGGTGTCAAGTCTGATTTTGGAAAAAAAAAAAAAAAAAATCCAAAATCAGACAGTGTTGACACCAGAGAGGCTAAGAGCGCATTGACTCAGTGCGGTATTCAGCCTCTCTGGTGTCAAGTCTGATTTTAGAAAAAAAAAAAAAAAAAATCCAAAATCAGACAGAGTGTTGAGACCAGAGAGGCTAAGACCGCATTGACTCAGTGCGGTATTCAGCCTCTCTGGTGTCAAGTCTGATTTTGGAAAAAAAAAAAAAAAATCCAAAATCAGACAGAGTGTTGAGACCAGAGAGGCTAAGACCGCATTGACTCAGTGCGGTATTCAGCCTCTCTGGTGTCAAGTCTGATTTTGGAAAAAAAAAAAAAATCCAAAATCAGACAGAGTGTTGACACCAGAGAGGCTAAGACCGCATTGACTCAGTGCGGTATTCAGCCTCTCTGGTGTCAAGTCTGATTTTGGAAAAAAAAAAAAAAAAATCCAAAATCAGACAGAGTGTTGAGACCAGAGAGGCTAAGACCGCATTGACTCAGTGCGGTATTCAGCCTCTCTGGTGTCAAGTCTGATTTTGGAAAAAAAAAAAAAAAAAAATCCAAAATCAGACAGAGTGTTGAGACCAGAGAGGCTAAGACCGCATTGACTCAGTGCGGTATTCAGCCTCTCTGGTGTCAAGTCTGATTTTGGAAAAAAAAAAAAAAATCCAAAATCAGACAGAGTGTTGACACCAGAGAGGCTAAGACCGCATTGACTCAGTGCGGTATTCAGCCTCTCTGGTGTCAAGTCTGATTTTGGAAAAAAAAAAAAAAAAAAATCCAAAATCAGACAGAGTGTTGAGACCAGAGAGGCTAAGACCGCATTGACTTAGTGCGGTATTCAGCCTCTCTGGTGTCAAGTCTGATTTAAGAAAAAAAAAAAAAAAATCCAAAGTCAGACAGAGTGTTGAGACCAGAGAGGCTAAGACCGCATTGACTCAGTGCGGTATTCAGCCTCTCTGGTGTCAAGTCTGATTTTGGAAAAAAAAAAAAAAAAAAATCCAAAATCAGACAGAGTGTTGAGACCAGAGAGGCTAAGACCGCATTGACTCAGTGCGGTATTCAGCCTCTCTGGTGTCAAGTCTGATTTTGGAATAAAAAAAAAAAAAAATCCAAAATCAGACAGTGTTGACACCAGAGAGGCTAAGAGCGCATTGACTCAGTGCGGTATTCAGCCTCTCTGGTGTCAAGTCTGATTTTGGAAAAAAAAAAAAAAATCCAAAATCAGACAGAGTGTTGAGACCAGAGAGGCTAAGACCGCATTGACTCAGTGCGGTATTCAGCCTCTCTGGTGTCAAGTCTGATTTTGGAAAAAAAAAAAAAAAAAATCCAAAATCAGACAGTGTTGACACCAGAGAGGCTAAGAGCGCATTGACTCAGTGCGGTATTCAGCCTCTCTGGTGTCAAGTCTGATTTTAGAAAAAAAAAAAAAAAAAATCCAAAATCAGACAGAGTGTTGAGACCAGAGAGGCTAAGACCGCATTGACTCAGTGCGGTATTCAGCCTCTCTGGTGTCAAGTCTGATTTTGGAAAAAAAAAAAAAAAATCCAAAATCAGACAGAGTGTTGAGACCAGAGAGGCTAAGACCGCATTGACTCAGTGCAGTATTCAGCCTCTCTGGTGTCAAGTCTGATTTTGGAATAAAATAAAAAAAAAATCTAAAATCAGACAGTGTTGACACCAGAGAGGCTAAGAGCGCATTGACTCAGTGCAGTATTCAGCCTCTCTGGTGTCAAGTCTGATTTTGGAAAAAAAAAAAAAAAATCCAAAATCAGACAGAGTGTTGAGACCAGAGAGGCTAAGACCGCATTGACTCAGTGCGGTATTCAGCCTCTCTGGTGTCAAGTCTGATTTTGGAAAGAAAAAAAAAAAAATCCAAAATCAGACAGAGTGTTGAGACCAGAGAGGCTAAGACCGCATTGACTCAGTGCGGTATTCAGCCTCTCTGGTGTCAAGTCTGATTTTGGAAAAAAAAAAAAAATCCAAAATCAGACAGAGTGTTGAGACCAGAGAGGCTAAGACCGCATTGACTCAGTGCGGTATTCAGCCTCTCTGGTGTCAAGTCTGATTTTGGAAAGAAAAAAAAAAAATCCAAAATCAGACAGTGTTGACACCAGAGAGGCTAAGAGCGCATTGACTCAGTGCGGTATTCAGCCTCTCTGGTGTCAAGTCTGATTTTGGAAAAAAAAAAAAAAAAAATCCAAAATCAGACAGAGTGTTGAGACCAGAGAGGCTAAGACCGCATTGACTCAGTGCGGTATTCAGCCTCTCTGGTGTCAAGTCTGATTTTGGAATAAAAAAAAAAAAAAATCCAAAATCAGACAGTGTTGACACCAGAGAGGCTAAGAGCGCATTGACTCAGTGCGGTATTCAGCCTCTCTGGTGTCAAGTCTGATTTTGGAAAAAAAAAAAAAAAATCCAAAATCAGACAGAGTGTTGAGACCAGAGAGGCTAAGACCGCATTGACTCAGTGCGGTATTCAGCCTCTCTGGTGTCAAGTCTGATTTTGGAAAAAAAAAAAAAAAAAAAAAAAATCAGACAGAGTGTTGAGACCAGAGAGGCTAAGACCGCATTGACTCAGTGCGGTATTCAGCCTCTCTGGTGTCAAGTCTGATTTTGGAAAGAAAAAAAAAAATCCAAAATCAGACAGAGTGTTGAGACCAGAGAGGCTAAGACCGCATTGACTCAGTGCGGTATTCAGCCTCTCTGGTGTCAAGTCTGATTTTGGAAAAAAAAAAAAAAAATCCAAAATCAGACAGTGTTGACACCAGAGAGGCTAAGAGCGCATTGACTCAGTGCGGTATTCAGCCTCTCTGGTGTCAAGTCTGATTTTGGAAAAAAAAAAAAAAAAAAAATCCAAAATCAGACAGAGTGTTGAGACCAGAGAGGCTAAGACCGCATTGACTCAGTGCGGTATTCAGCCTCTCTGGTGTCAAGTCTGATTTTGGAAAAAAAAAAAAAAAATCCAAAATCAGACAGAGTGTTGAGACCAGAGAGGCTAAGACCGCATTGACTCAGTGCGGTATTCAGCCTCTCTGGTGTCAAGTCTGATTTTGGAAAAAAAAAAAAAAATCCAAAATCAGACAGAGTGTTGACACCAGAGAGGCTAAGACCGCATTGACTCAGTGCGGTATTCAGCCTCTCTGGTGTCAAGTCTGATTTTGGAAAAAAAAAAAAAAAAAATCCAAAATCAGACAGAGTGTTGAGACCAGAGAGGCTAAGACCGCATTGACTCAGTGCGGTATTCAGCCTCTCTGGTGTCAAGTCTGATTTTGGAAAAAAAAAAAAAATCCAAAATCAGACAGAGTGTTGACACCAGAGAGGCTAAGACCGCATTGACTCAGTGCGGTATTCAGCCTCTCTGGTGTCAAGTCTGATTTTGGAAAAAAAAAAAAAAAAATCCAAAATCAGACAGAGTGTTGAGACCAGAGAGGCTAAGACCGCATTGACTCAGTGCGGTATTCAGCCTCTCTGGTGTCAAGTCTGATTTTATAAAAAAAAAAAAAAAAAAATCCAAAATCAGACAGAGTGTTGAGACCAGAGAGGCTAAGACCGCATTGACTCAGTGCGGTATTCAGCCACTCTGGTGTCAAGTCTGATTTTGGAAAAAAAAAAAAAAAATCCAAAATCAGACAGAGTGTTGACACCAGAGAGGCTAAGACCGCATTGACTCAGTGCGGTATTCAGCCTCTCTGGTGTCAAGTCTGATTTTGGAAAAAAAAAAAAAAAATCCAAAATCAGACAGAGTGTTGAGACCAGAGAGGCTAAGAGCGCATTGACTCAGTGCGGTATGCAGCCTCTCTGGTGTCAAGTCTGATTTTGGAAAAAAAAAAAAAAAAAAATCCAAAATCAGACAGAGTGTTGAGACCAGAGAGGCTAAGACCGCATTGACTCAGTGCGGTATTCAGCCTCTCTGGTGTCAAGTCTGATTTTGGAAAAAAAAAAAAAAAAAATCCAAAATCAGACAGAGTGTTGACACCAGAGAGGCTAAGACCGCATTGACTCAGTGCGGTATTCAGCCTCTCTGGTGTCAAGTCTGATTTTGGAAAAAAAAAAAAGACCAGAGAGGCTAAGACCGCATTGACTCAGTGCGGTATTCAGCCTCTCTGGTGTCAAGTCTGATTTTGGAAAAAAAAAAAAAAAATCCAAAATCAGACAGAGTGTTGACACCAGAGAGGCTAAGACCGCATTGACTCAGTGCGGTATTCAGTCTCTCTGGTGTCAAGTCTGATTTTGGAAAAAAAAAAAAAAAATCCAAAATCAGACAGAGTGTTGACACCAGAGAGGCTAAGACCGCATTGACTCAGTGCAGTATTCAGCCTCTCTGGTGTCAAGTCTGATTTTGGAAAAAAAAAAAAAAAATCCAAAATCAGACAGAGTGTTGAGACCAGAGAGGCTAAGACCGCATTGACTCAGTGCGGTATTCAGCCTCTCTGGTGTCAAGTCTGATTTTTGAAAAAAAAAAAAAAAAAATCCAAAATCAGACAGAGTGTTGACACCAGAGAGGCTAAGACCGCATTGACTCAGTGCGGTATTCAGCCTCTCTGGTGTCAAGTCTGATTTTGGAAAAAAAAAAAAAAAATCCAAAATCAGACAGAGTGTTGACACCAGAGAGGCTAAGACCGCATTGACTCAGTGCGGTATTCAGCCTCTCTGGTGTCAAGTCTGATTTTGGAAAAAAAAAAAAAAAATCCAAAATCAGACAGAGTGTTGACACCAGAGAGGCTAAGACCGCATTGACTCAGTGCGGTATTCAGCCTCTCTGGTGTCAAGTCTGATTTTGGAAAAAAAAAAAAAAAAAAATCCAAAATCAGACAGAGTGTTGAGACCAGAGAGGCTAAGACCGCATTGACTCAGTGCGGTATTCAGCCTCTCTGGTGTCAAGTCTGATTTTGGAAAAAAAAAAAAAAAATCCAAAATCAGACAGAGTGTTGACACCAGAGAGGCTAAGACCGCATTGAATCAGTGCGGTATTCAGCCTCTCTGGTGTCAAGTCTGATTTTGGAAAAAAAAAAAAAAAAAAATCCAAAATCAGACAGAGTGTTGAGACCAGAGAGGCTAAGACCGCATTGACTCAGTGCGGTATTCAGCCTCTCTGGTGTCAAGTCTGATTTTGGAAAAAAAAAAAAAAAATCCAAAGTCAGACAGAGTGTTGAGACCAGAGAGGCTAAGACCGCATTGACTCAGTGCGGTATTCAGCCTCTCTGGTGTCAAGTCTGATTTTGGAAAAAAAAAAAAAAAAAAATCCAAAATCAGACAGAGTGTTGAGACCAGAGAGGCTAAGAGCGCATTGACTCAGTGCGGTATGCAGCCTCTCTGGTGTCAAGTCTGATTTTGGAAAAAAAAAAAAAAAAAAATCCAAAATCAGACAGAGTGTTGAGACCAGAGAGGGTAAGACCGCATTGACTCAGTGTGGTATTCAGCCTCTCTGGTGTCAAGTCTGATTTTGGAAAAAAAAAAAAAAAAATCCAAAATCAGACAGAGTGTTGACACCAGAGAGGCTAAGACCGCATTGACTGAGTGCGGTATTCAGCCTCTCCGGTGTCAAGTCTGATTTTGGAAAAAAATAAATAAATCCAAAATCAGACAGAGTGTTGACACCAGAGAGGCTAAGAGCGCATTGACTCAGTGCGGTATGCAGCCTCTCTGGTGTCAAGTCTGATTTTGGAAAAAAAAAAAAAAAATCCAAAATCAGACAGAGTGTTGAGACCAGAGAGGCTAAGACCGCATTGACTCAGTGCGGTATTCAGCCTCTCTGGTGTCAAGTCTGATTTTGGAAAAAAAAAAAAAAAAAAATCCAAAATCAGACAGAGTGTTGACACCAGAGAGGCTAAGACCGCATTGACTCAGTGCGGTATTCAGCCTCTCTGGTGTCAAGTCTGATTTTGGAAAAAAAAAAAAAAAAAAATCCAAAATCAGACAGAGTGTTGACACCAGAGAGGCTAAGACCGCATTGACTCAGTGTGGTATTCAGCCTCTCTGGTGTCAAGTCTGATTTTGGAAAAAAAAAAAAAAAAAAATCCAAAATCAGACAGAGTGTTGAGACCAGAGAGGCTAAGACCGCATTGACTCAGTGCGGTATTCAGCCTCTCTGGTGTCAAGTCTGATTTTGGAAAAAAAAAAAAAAATCCAAAATCAGACAGAGTGTTGACACCAGAGAGGCTAAGACCGCATTGACTCAGTGCGGTATTCAGCCTCTCTGGTGTCAAGTCTGATTTTGGAAAAAAAAAAAAAAAAAAATCCAAAATCAGACAGAGTGTTGAGACCAGAGAGGCTAAGACCGCATTGACTCAGTGCGGTATTCAGCCTCTCTGGTGTCAAGTCTGATTTTGGAAAAAAAAAAAAAAAATCCAAAGTCAGACAGAGTGTTGAGACCAGAGAGGCTAAGACCGCATTGACTCAGTGCGGTATTCAGCCTCTCTGGTGTCAAGTCTGATTTTGGAAAAAAAAAAAATCCAAAATCAGACAGAGTGTTGAGACCAGAGAGGCTAAGAGCGCATTGACTCAGTGCGGTATGCAGCCTCTCTGGTGTCAAGTCTGATTTTGGAAAAAAAAAAAAAAAAAAATCCAAAATCAGACAGAGTGTTGAGACCAGAGAGGGTAAGACCGCATTGACTCAGTGTGGTATTCAGCCTCTCTGGTGTCAAGTCTGATTTTGGAAAAAAAAAAAAAAAAATCCAAAATCAGACAGAGTGTTGACACCAGAGAGGCTAAGACCGCATTGACTGAGTGCGGTATTCAGCCTCTCCGGTGTCAAGTCTGATTTTGGAAAAAAATAAATAAATCCAAAATCAGACAGAGTGTTGACACCAGAGAGGCTAAGAGCGCATTGACTCAGTGCGGTATGCAGCCTCTCTGGTGTCAAGTCTGATTTTGGAAAAAAGAAAAAAAAAAAATCCAAAATCAGACAGAGTGTTGACACCAGAGAGGCTAAGACCGCATTGACTCAGTGTGGTATTCAGCCTCTCTGGTGTCAAGTCTGATTTTGGAAAAAAAAAAAAAAAAAAATCCAAAATCAGACAGAGTGTTGAGACCAGAGAGGCTAAGACCGCATTGACTCAGTGCGGTATTCAGCCTCTCTGGTGTCAAGTCTGATTTTGGAAAAAAAAAAAAAAAATCCAAAATCAGACAGAGTGTTGACACCAGAGAGGCTAAGACCGCATTGACTCAGTGCGGTATTCAGCCTCTCTGGTGTCAAGTCTGATTTTGGAAAAAAAAAAAAAAAAAAATCCAAAATCAGACAGAGTGTTGACACCAGAGAGGCTAAGACCGCATTGACTCAGTGTGGTATTCAGCCTCTCTGGTGTCAAGTCTGATTTTGGAAAAAAAAAAAAAAAAAAATCCAAAATCAGACAGAGTGTTGAGACCAGAGAGGCTAAGACCGCATTGACTCAGTGCGGTATTCAGCCTCTCTGGTGTCAAGTCTGATTTTGGAAAAAAAAAAAAAAATCCAAAATCAGACAGAGTGTTGACACCAGAGAGGCTAAGACCGCATTGACTCAGTGCGGTATTCAGCCTCTCTGGTGTCAAGTCTGATTTTGGAAAAAAAAAAAAAAAAAAATCCAAAATCAGACAGAGTGTTGAGACCAGAGAGGCTAAGACCGCATTGACTCAGTGCGGTATTCAGCCTCTCTGGTGTCAAGTCTGATTTTGGAAAAAAAAAAAAAAAATCCAAAGTCAGACAGAGTGTTGAGACCAGAGAGGCTAAGACCGCATTGACTCAGTGCGGTATTCAGCCTCTCTGGTGTCAAGTCTGATTTTGGAAAAAAAAAAAAAAAAAAATCCAAAATCAGACAGAGTGTTGAGACCAGAGAGGCTAAGAGCGCATTGACTCAGTGCGGTATGCAGCCTCTCTGGTGTCAAGTCTGATTTTGGAAAAAAAAAAAAAAAAAAATCCAAAATCAGACAGAGTGTTGAGACCAGAGAGGGTAAGACCGCATTGACTCAGTGTGGTATTCAGCCTCTCTGGTGTCAAGTCTGATTTTGGAAAAAAAAAAAAAAAAATCCAAAATCAGACAGAGTGTTGACACCAGAGAGGCTAAGACCGCATTGACTGAGTGCGGTATTCAGCCTCTCCGGTGTCAAGTCTGATTTTGGAAAAAAATAAATAAATCCAAAATCAGACAGAGTGTTGACACCAGAGAGGCTAAGAGCGCATTGACTCAGTGCGGTATGCAGCCTCTCTGGTGTCAAGTCTGATTTTGGAAAAAAAAAAAAAAAATCCAAAATCAGACAGAGTGTTGAGACCAGAGAGGCTAAGACCGCATTGACTCAGTGCGGTATTCAGCCTCTCTGGTGTCAAGTCTGATTTTGGAAAAAAAAAAAAAAAAAAAATCCAAAATCAGACAGAGTGTTGACACCAGAGAGGCTAAGACCGCATTGACTCAGTGCGGTATTCAGCCTCTCTGGTGTCAAGTCTGATTTTGGAAAAAAAAAAAAAAAAAAATCCAAAATCAGACAGAGTGTTGACACCAGAGAGGCTAAGACCGCATTGACTCAGTGTGGTATTCAGCCTCTCTGGTGTCAAGTCTGATTTTGGAAAAAAAAAAAAAAAATCCAAAATCAGACAGAGTGTTGACACCAGAGAGGCTAAGACCGCATTGACTCAGTGCGGTATTCAGCCTCGCTGGTGTCAAGTCTGATTTTGGAAAAAAAAAAAAAAATCCAAAATCAGACAGAGTGTTGACACCAGAGAGGCTAAGACCGCATTGACTCAGTGCGGTATTCAGCCTCTCTGGTGTCAAGTCTGATTTTGGAAAAAAAAAAAAAATCCAAAATCAGACAGAGTGTTGACACCAGAGAGGCTAAGACCGCATTGACTCAGTGCGGTATTCAGCCTCTCTGGTGTCAAGTCTGATTTTGGAAAAAAAAAAAAAAAATCCAAAATCAGACAGAGTGTTGACACCAGAGAGGCTAAGACCGCATTGACTCAGTGCGGTATTCAGCCTCTCTGGTGTCAAGTCTGATTTTGGAAAAAAAAAAAAAAAAATCCAAAATCAGACAGAGTGTTGAGACCAGAGAGGCTAAGAGCGCATTGACTCAGTGCGGTATGCAGCCTCTCTGGTGTCAAGTCTGATTTTGGAAAAAAAAAAAAAAAAATCCAAAATCAGACAGAGTGTTGAGACCAGAGAGGCTAAGACCGCATTGACTCAGTGCGGTATTCAGCCTCTCTGGTGTCAAGTCTGATTTTAGAAAAAAAAAAAAAAAAAATCCAAAATCAGACAGAGTGTTGAGACCAGAGAGGCTAAGACCGCATTGACTCAGTGCGGTATTCAGCCTCTCTGGTGTCAAGTCTGATTTTGGAAAAAAAAAAAAAAAATCCAAAATCAGACAGAGTGTTGAGACCAGAGAGGCTAAGACCGCATTGACTCAGTGCGGTATTCAGCCTCTCTGGTGTCAAGTCTGATTTTGGAATAAAATCAAAAAAAAAATCAAAAATCAGACAGTGTTGACACCAGAGAGGCTAAGAGCGCATTGACTCAGTGCGGTATTCAGCCTCTCTGGTGTCAAGTCTGATTTTGGGAAAAAAAAAAAAAAATCCAAAATCAGACAGAGTGTTGAGACCAGAGAGGCTAAGACCGCATTGACTCAGTGCGGTATTCAGCCTCTCTGGTGTCAAGTCTGATTTTGGAAAAAAAAAAAAAAAAAATCCAAAATCAGACAGAGTGTTGAGACCAGAGAGGCTAAGACCGCATTGACTCAGTGCGGTATTCAGCCTCTCTGGTGTCAAGTCTGATTTTGGAAAAAAAAAAAAAATCCAAAATCAGACAGAGTGTTGAGACCAGAGAGGCTAAGACCGCATTGACTCAGTGCGGTATTCAGCCTCTCTGGTGTCAAGTCTGATTTTGGAAAAAAAAAAAAAAAATCCAAAATCAGACAGTGTTGACACCAGAGAGGCTAAGAGCGCATTGACTCAGTGCGGTATTCAGCCTCTCTGGTGTCAAGTCTGATTTTGGAAAAAAAAAAAAAAAAAAATCCAAAATCAGACAGAGTGTTGAGACCAGAGAGGCTAAGACTGCATTGACTCAGTGCGGTATTCAGCCTCTCTGGTGTCAAGTCTGATTTTGGAAAAAAAAAAAAAAAATCCAAAATCAGACAGAGTGTTGAGACCAGAGAGGCTAAGACCGCATTGACTCAGTGCGGTATTCAGCCTCTCTGGTGTCAAGTCTGATTTTAGAAAAAAAAAAAAAAAAATCCAAAATCAGACAGAGTGTTGAGACCAGAGAGGCTAAGACCGCATTGACTCAGTGCGGTATTCAGCCTCTCTGGTGTCAAGTCTGATTTTGGAAAAAAAAAAAAAAAATCCAAAATCAGACAGAGTGTTGAGACCAGAGAGGCTAAGACCGCATTGACTCAGTGCGGTATTCAGCCTCTCTGGTGTCAAGTCTGATTTTGTAATAAAAAAAAAAAAAAATCCAAAATCAGACAGTGTTGACACCAGAGAGGCTAAGAGCGCATTGACTCAGTGCGGTATTCAGCCTCTCTGGTGTCAAGTCTGATTTTGGAAAAAAAAAAAAAAAAAATCCAAAATCAGACAGAGTGTTGAGACCAGAGAGGCTAAGACCGCATTGACTCAGTGCGGTATTCAGCCTCTCTGGTGTCAAGTCTGATTTTGGAAAAAAAAAAAAAAAAAATCCAAAATCAGACAGAGTGTTGAGACCAGAGAGGCTAAGACCGCATTGACTCAGTGCGGTATTCAGCCTCTCTGGTGTCAAGTCTGATTTTGGAAAAAAAAAAAAAATCCAAAATCAGACAGAGTGTTGAGACCAGAGAGGCTAAGACCGCATTGACTCAGTGCGGTATTCAGCCTCTCTGGTGTCAAGTCTGATTTTGGAAAAAAAAAAAAAAAATCCAAAATCAGACAGTGTTGACACCAGAGAGGCTAAGAGCGCATTGACTCAGTGCGGTATTCAGCCTCTCTGGTGTCAAGTCTGATTTTGGAAAAAAAAAAAAAAAAAAATCCAAAATCAGACAGAGTGTTGAGACCAGAGAGGCTAAGACCGCATTGACTCAGTGCGGTATTCAGCCTCTCTGGTGTCAAGTCTGATTTTGGAAAAAAAAAAAAAAAATCCAAAATCAGACAGAGTGTTGAGACCAGAGAGGCTAAGACCGCATTGACTCAGTGCGGTATTCAGCCTCTCTGGTGTCAAGTCTGATTTTAGAAAAAAAAAAAAAAAAAATCCAAAATCAGACAGAGTGTTGAGACCAGAGAGGCTAAGACCGCATTGACTCAGTGCGGTATTCAGCCTCTCTGGTGTCAAGTCTGATTTTGGAAAAAAAAAAAAAAAATCCAAAATCAGACAGAGTGTTGAGACCAGAGAGGCTAAGACCGCATTGACTCAGTGCGGTATTCAGCCTCTCTGGTGTCAAGTCTGATTTTGGAATAAAAAAAAAAAAAAATCCAAAATCAGACAGTGTTGACACCAGAGAGGCTAAGAGCGCATTGACTCAGTGCGGTATTCAGCCTCTCTGGTGTCAAGTCTGATTTTGGAAAAAAAAAAAAAAAATCCAAAATCAGACAGAGTGTTGAGACCAGAGAGGCTAAGACCGCATTGACTCAGTGCGGTATTCAGCCTCTCTGGTGTCAAGTCTGATTTTGGAAAAAAAAAAAAAAAAAAAAAAAATCAGACAGAGTGTTGAGACCAGAGAGGCTAAGACCGCATTGACTCAGTGCGGTATTCAGCCTCTCTGGTGTCAAGTCTGATTTTGGAAAAAAAAAAAAAAATCCAAAATCAGACAGAGTGTTGAGACCAGAGAGGCTAAGACCGCATTGACTCAGTGCGGTATTCAGCCTCTCTGGTGTCAAGTCTGATTTTGGAAAAAAAAAAAAAAAATCCAAAATCAGACAGTGTTGACACCAGAGAGGCTAAGAGCGCATTGACTCAGTGCGGTATTCAGCCTCTCTGGTGTCAAGTCTGATTTTGGAAAAAAAAAAAAAAAAAAATCCAAAATCAGACAGAGTGTTGAGACCAGAGAGGCTAAGACCGCATTGACTCAGTGCGGTATTCAGCCTCTCTGGTGTCAAGTCTGATTTTGGAAAAAAAAAAAAAAATCCAAAATCAGACAGAGTGTTGACACCAGAGAGGCTAAGACCGCATTGACTCAGTGCGGTATTCAGCCTCTCTGGTGTCAAGTCTGATTTTGGAAAAAAAAAAAAAAAAAAATCCAAAATCAGACAGAGTGTTGAGACCAGAGAGGCTAAGACCGCATTGACTTAGTGCGGTATTCAGCCTCTCTGGTGTCAAGTCTGATTTAAGAAAAAAAAAAAAAAAATCCAAAGTCAGACAGAGTGTTGAGACCAGAGAGGCTAAGACCGCATTGACTCAGTGCGGTATTCAGCCTCTCTGGTGTCAAGTCTGATTTTGGAAAAAAAAAAAAAAAAAAATCCAAAATCAGACAGAGTGTTGAGACCAGAGAGGCTAAGACCGCATTGACTCAGTGCGGTATTCAGCCTCTCTGGTGTCAAGTCTGATTTTGGAATAAAAAAAAAAAAAAATCCAAAATCAGACAGTGTTGACACCAGAGAGGCTAAGAGCGCATTGACTCAGTGCGGTATTCAGCCTCTCTGGTGTCAAGTCTGATTTTGGAAAAAAAAAAAAAAAATCCAAAATCAGACAGAGTGTTGAGACCAGAGAGGCTAAGACCGCATTGACTCAGTGCGGTATTCAGCCTCTCTGGTGTCAAGTCTGATTTTGGAAAAAAAAAAAAAAAATCCAAAATCAGACAGAGTGTTGAGACCAGAGAGGCTAAGACCGCATTGACTCAGTGCAGTATTCAGCCTCTCTGGTGTCAAGTCTGATTTTGGAATAAAATAAAAAAAAAATCTAAAATCAGACAGTGTTGACACCAGAGAGGCTAAGAGCGCATTGACTCAGTGCAGTATTCAGCCTCTCTGGTGTCAAGTCTGATTTTGGAAAAAAAAAAAAAAAATCCAAAATCAGACAGAGTGTTGAGACCAGAGAGGCTAAGACCGCATTGACTCAGTGCGGTATTCAGCCTCTCTGGTGTCAAGTCTGATTTTGGAAAGAAAAAAAAAAAAATCTAAAATCAGACAGAGTGTTGAGACCAGAGAGGCTAAGACCGCATTGACTCAGTGCGGTATTCAGCCTCTCTGGTGTCAAGTCTGATTTTGGAAAAAAAAAAAAAATCCAAAATCAGACAGAGTGTTGAGACCAGAGAGGCTAAGACCGCATTGACTCAGTGCGGTATTCAGCCTCTCTGGTGTCAAGTCTGATTTTGGAAAGAAAAAAAAAAAATCCAAAATCAGACAGTGTTGACACCAGAGAGGCTAAGAGCGCATTGACTCAGTGCAGTATTCAGCCTCTCTGGTGTCAAGTCTGATTTTGGAAAAAAAAAAAAAAAAAATCCAAAATCAGACAGAGTGTTGAGACCAGAGAGGCTAAGACCGCATTGACTCAGTGCGGTATTCAGCCTCTCTGGTGTCAAGTCTGATTTTGGAATAAAAAAAAAAAAAAATCCAAAATCAGACAGTGTTGACACCAGAGAGGCTAAGAGCGCATTGACTCAGTGCGGTATTCAGCCTCTCTGGTGTCAAGTCTGATTTTGGAAAAAAAAAAAAAAAATCCAAAATCAGACAGAGTGTTGAGACCAGAGAGGCTAAGACCGCATTGACTCAGTGCGGTATTCAGCCTCTCTGGTGTCAAGTCTGATTTTGGAAAAAAAAAAAAAAAAAAAAAAAATCAGACAGAGTGTTGAGACCAGAGAGGCTAAGACCGCATTGACTCAGTGCGGTATTCAGCCTCTCTGGTGTCAAGTCTGATTTTGGAAAAAAAAAAAAAATCCAAAATCAGACAGAGTGTTGAGACCAGAGAGGCTAAGACCGCATTGACTCAGTGCGGTATTCAGCCTCTCTGGTGTCAAGTCTGATTTTGGAAAAAAAAAAAAAAAATCCAAAATCAGACAGTGTTGACACCAGAGAGGCTAAGAGCGCATTGACTCAGTGCGGTATTCAGCCTCTCTGGTGTCAAGTCTGATTTTGGAAAAAAAAAAAAAAAAAAATCCAAAATCAGACAGAGTGTTGAGACCAGAGAGGCTAAGACCGCATTGACTCAGTGCGGTATTCAGCCTCTCTGGTGTCAAGTCTGATTTTGGAAAAAAAAAAAAAAAATCCAAAATCAGACAGAGTGTTGACACCAGAGAGGCTAAGACCGCATTGACTCAGTGCGGTATTCAGCCTCTCTGGTGTCAAGTCTGATTTTGGAAAAAAAAAAAAAAAAAAATCCAAAATCAGACAGAGTGTTGAGACCAGAGAGGCTAAGACCGCATTGACTCAGTGCGGTATTCAGCCTCTCTGGTGTCAAGTCTGATTTTGGAAAAAAAAAAAAAAAAAATCCAAAATCAGACAGAGTGTTGAGACCAGAGAGGCTAAGACCGCATTGACTCAGTGCGGTATTCAGCCTCTCTGGTGTCAAGTCTGATTTTGGAAAAAAAAAAAAAAAGAAAATCCAAAATCAGACAGAGTGTTGAGACCAGAGAGGCTAAGACCGCATTGACTCAGTGCGGTATTCAGCCTCTCTGGTGTCAAGTCTGATTTTGGAATAAAAAAAAAAAAAAATCCAAAATCAGACAGTGTTGACACCAGAGAGGCTAAGAGCGCATTGACTCAGTGCGGTATTCAGCCTCTCTGGTGTCAAGTCTGATTTTGGAAAAAAAAAAAAAAAAAATCCAAAATCAGACAGAGTGTTGAGACCAGAGAGGCTAAGACCGCATTGACTCAGTGCGGTATTCAGCCTCTCTGGTGTCAAGTCTGATTTTGGAATAAAAAAAAAAAAAAATCCAAAATCAGACAGTGTTGACACCAGAGAGGCTAAGAGCGCATTGACTCAGTGCGGTATTCAGCCTCTCTGGTGTCAAGTCTGATTTTGGAAAAAAAAAAAAAAAATCCAAAATCAGACAGAGTGTTGAGACCAGAGAGGCTAAGACCGCATTGACTCAGTGCGGTATTCAGCCTCTCTGGTGTCAAGTCTGATTTTGGAAAAAAAAAAAAAAAAAAAAAAAAATCAGACAGAGTGTTGAGACCAGAGAGGCTAAGACCGCATTGACTCAGTGCGGTATTCAGCCTCTCTGGTGTCAAGTCTGATTTTGGAAAAAAAAAAAAAATCCAAAATCAGACAGAGTGTTGAGACCAGAGAGGCTAAGACCGCATTGACTCAGTGCGGTATTCAGCCTCTCTGGTGTCAAGTCTGATTTTGGAAAAAAAATAAAATAATCCAAAATCAGACAGTGTTGACACCAGAGAGGCTAAGAGCGCATTGACTCAGTGCGGTATTCAGCCTCTCTGGTGTCAAGTCTGATTTTGGAAAAAAAAAAAAAAAAAAAATCCAAAATCAGACAGAGTGTTGAGACCAGAGAGGCTAAGACCGCATTGACTCAGTGCGGTATTCAGCCTCTCTGGTGTCAAGTCTGATTTTGGAAAAAAAAAAAAAAAATCCAAAATCAGACAGAGTGTTGACACCAGAGAGGCTAAGACCGCATTGACTCAGTGCGGTATTCAGCCTCTCTGGTGTCAAGTCTGATTTTGGAAAAAAAAAAAAAAAAAAATCCAAAATCAGACAGAGTGTTGAGACCAGAGAGGCTAAGACCGCATTGACTCAGTGCGGTATTCAGCCTCTCTGGTGTCAAGTCTGATTTTGGAAAAAAAAAAAAAAAAAATCCAAAATCAGACAGAGTGTTGAGACCAGAGAGGCTAAGACCGCATTGACTCAGTGCGGTATTCAGCCTCTCTGGTGTCAAGTCTGATTTTGGAAAAAAAAAAAAAAAGAAAATCCAAAATCAGACAGAGTGTTGAGACCAGAGAGGCTAAGACCGCATTGACTCAGTGCGGTATTCAGCCTCTCTGGTGTCAAGTCTGATTTTGTAATAAAAAAAAAAAAAAATCCAAAATCAGACAGTGTTGACACCAGAGAGGCTAAGAGCGCATTGACTCAGTGCGGTATTCAGCCTCTCTGGTGTCAAGTCTGATTTTGGAATAAAAAAAAAAAATCCAAAATCAGACAGAGTGTTGAGACCAGAGAGGCTAAGACCGCATTGACTCAGTGCGGTATTCAGCCTCTCTGGTGTCAAGTCTGATTTTGGAAAAAAAAAAAAAAAAAATCCAAAATCAGACAGAGTGTTGAGACCAGAGAGGCTAAGACCGCATTGACTCAGTGCGGTATTCAGCCTCTCTGGTGTCAAGTCTGATTTTGGAAAAAAAAAAAAAAATCCAAAATCAGACAGAGTGTTGAGACCAGAGAGGCTAAGACCGCATTGACTCAGTGCGGTATTCAGCCTCTCTGGTGTCAAGTCTGATTTTGGAAAAAAAAAAAAAAAATCCAAAATCAGACAGTGTTGACACCAGAGAGGCTAAGAGCGCATTGACTCAGTGCGGTATTCAGCCTCTCTGGTGTCAAGTCTGATTTTGGAAAAAAAAAAAAAAAAAAAATCCAAAATCAGACAGAGTGTTGAGACCAGAGAGGCTAAGACCGCATTGACTCAGTGCGGTATTCAGCCTCTCTGGTGTCAAGTCTGATTTTGGAAAAAAAAAAAAAAAATCCAAAATCAGACAGAGTGTTGACACCAGAGAGGCTAAGACCGCATTGACTCAGTGCGGTATTCAGCCTCTCTGGTGTCAAGTCTGATTTTGGAAAAAAAAAAAAAAAGAAAATCCAAAATCAGACAGAGTGTTGAGACCAGAGAGGCTAAGACCGCATTGACTCAGTGCGGTATTCAGCCTCTCTGGTGTCAAGTCTGATTTTGGAAAAAAAAAAAAAAAAAATCCAAAATCAGACAGAGTGTTGAGACCAGAGAGGCTAAGACCGCATTGACTCAGTGCGGTATTCAGCCTCTCTGGTGTCAAGTCTGATTTTGGAAAAAAAAAAAAAAAAAATCCAAAATCAGACAGAGTGTTGAGACCAGAGAGGCTAAGACCGCATTGACTCAGTGCGGTATTCAGCCTCTCTGGTGTCAAGTCTGATTTTGGAAAAAAAAAAAAAAAGAAAATCCAAAATCAGACAGAGTGTTGAGACCAGAGAGGCTAAGACCGCATTGACTCAGTGCGGTATTCAGCCTCTCTGGTGTCAAGTCTGATTTTGGAATAAAAAAAAAAAAAAATCCAAAATCAGACAGTGTTGACACCAGAGAGGCTAAGAGCGCATTGACTCAGTGCGGTATTCAGCCTCTCTGGTGTCAAGTCTGATTTTGGAAAAAAAAAAAAAAAATCCAAAATCAGACAGAGTGTTGAGACCAGAGAGGCTAAGACCGCATTGACTCAGTGCGGTATTCAGCCTCTCTGGTGTCAAGTCTGATTTTGGAAAAAAAAAAAAAAAAAAAAAAAATCAGACAGAGTGTTGAGACCAGAGAGGCTAAGACCGCATTGACTCAGTGCGGTATTCAGCCTCTCTGGTGTCAAGTCTGATTTTGGAAAAAAAAAAAAAATCCAAAATCAGACAGAGTGTTGAGACCAGAGAGGCTAAGACCGCATTGACTCAGTGCGGTATTCAGCCTCTCTGGTGTCAAGTCTGATTTTGGAAAAAAAAAATAATAATCCAAAATCAGACAGTGTTGACACCAGAGAGGCTAAGAGCGCATTGACTCAGTGCGGTATTCAGCCTCTCTGGTGTCAAGTCTGATTTTGGAAAAAAAAAAAAAAAAAAATCCAAAATCAGACAGAGTGTTGAGACCAGAGAGGCTAAGACCGCATTGACTCAGTGCGGTATTCAGCCTCTCTGGTGTCAAGTCTGATTTTGGAAAAAAAAAAAAAAAAATCCAAAATCAGACAGAGTGTTGACACCAGAGAGGCTAAGACCGCATTGACTCAGTGCGGTATTCAGCCTCTCTGGTGTCAAGTCTGATTTTGGAAAAAAAAAAAAAAAAAATCCAAAATCAGACAGAGTGTTGAGACCAGAGAGGCTAAGACCGCATTGACTCAGTGCGGTATTCAGCCTCTCTGGTGTCAAGTCTGATTTTGGAAAAAAAAAAAAAAAAAATCCAAAATCAGACAGAGTGTTGAGACCAGAGAGGCTAAGACCGCATTGACTCAGTGCGGTATTCAGCCTCTCTGGTGTCAAGTCTGATTTTGGAAAAAAAAAAAAAAAGAAAATCCAAAATCAGACAGAGTGTTGAGACCAGAGAGGCTAAGACCGCATTGACTCAGTGCGGTATTCAGCCTCTCTGGTGTCAAGTCTGATTTTGGAATAAAAAAAAAAAAAAATCCAAAATCAGACAGTGTTGACACCAGAGAGGCTAAGAGCGCATTGACTCAGTGCGGTATTCAGCCTCTCTGGTGTCAAGTCTGATTTTGGAATAAAAAAAAAAAATCCAAAATCAGACAGAGTGTTGAGACCAGAGAGGCTAAGACCGCATTGACTCAGTGCGGTATTCAGCCTCTCTGGTGTCAAGTCTGATTTTGGAAAAAAAAAAAAAAAAATCCAAAATCAGACAGAGTGTTGAGACCAGAGAGGCTAAGACCGCATTGACTCAGTGCGGTATTCAGCCTCTCTGGTGTCAAGTCTGATTTTGGAAAAAAAAAAAAAAAATCCAAAATCAGACAGAGTGTTGAGACCAGAGAGGCTAAGACCGCATTGACTCAGTGCGGTATTCAGCCTCTCTGGTGTCAAGTCTGATTTTGGAAAAAAAAAAAAAAAATCCAAAATCAGACAGTGTTGACACCAGAGAGGCTAAGAGCGCATTGACTCAGTGCGGTATTCAGCCTCTCTGGTGTCAAGTCTGATTTTGGAATAAAAAAAAAAAAAAATCCAAAATCAGACAGTGTTGACACCAGAGAGGCTAAGAGCGCATTGACTCAGTGCGGTATTCAGCCTCTCTGGTGTCAAGTCTGATTTTGGAAAAAAAAAAAAAAGAAAATCCAAAATCAGACAGAGTGTTGAGACCAGAGAGGCTAAGACCGCATTGACTCAGTGCGGTATTCAGCCTCTCTGGTGTCAAGTCTGATTTTGGAATAAAAAAAAAAAAAAATCCAAAATCAGACAGTGTTGACACCAGAGAGGCTAAGAGCGCATTGACTCAGTGCGGTATTCAGCCTCTCTGGTGTCAAGTCTGATTTTGGAAAAAAAAAAAAAAAAAATCCAAAATCAGACAGAGTGTTGAGACCAGAGAGGCTAAGACCGCATTGACTCAGTGCGGTATTCAGCCTCTCTGGTGTCAAGTCTGATTTTGGAATAAAAAAAAAAAAAATCCAAAATCAGACAGTGTTGACACCAGAGAGGCTAAGAGCGCATTGACTCAGTGCGGTATTCAGCCTCTCTGGTGTCAAGTCTGATTTTGGAAAAAAAAAAAAAAAATCCAAAATCAGACAGAGTGTTGAGACCAGAGAGGCTAAGACCGCATTGACTCAGTGCGGTATTCAGCCTCTCTGGTGTCAAGTCTGATTTTGGAAAAAAAAAAAAAAAAAAAAAAAAATCAGACAGAGTGTTGAGACCAGAGAGGCTAAGACCGCATTGACTCAGTGCGGTATTCAGCCTCTCTGGTGTCAAGTCTGATTTTGGAAAAAAAAAAAAAATCCAAAATCAGACAGAGTGTTGAGACCAGAGAGGCTAAGACCGCATTGACTCAGTGCGGTATTCAGCCTCTCTGGTGTCAAGTCTGATTTTGGAAAAAAAATAAAATAATCCAAAATCAGACAGTGTTGACACCAGAGAGGCTAAGAGCGCATTGACTCAGTGCGGTATTCAGCCTCTCTGGTGTCAAGTCTGATTTTGGAAAAAAAAAAAAAAAAAAATCCAAAATCAGACAGAGTGTTGAGACCAGAGAGGCTAAGACCGCATTGACTCAGTGCGGTATTCAGCCTCTCTGGTGTCAAGTCTGATTTTGGAAAAAAAAAAAAAAAATCCAAAATCAGACAGAGTGTTGACACCAGAGAGGCTAAGACCGCATTGACTCAGTGCGGTATTCAGCCTCTCTGGTGTCAAGTCTGATTTTGGAAAAAAAAAAAAAAAAAAATCCAAAATCAGACAGAGTGTTGAGACCAGAGAGGCTAAGACCGCATTGACTCAGTGCGGTATTCAGCCTCTCTGGTGTCAAGTCTGATTTTGGAAAAAAAAAAAAAAAAAATCCAAAATCAGACAGAGTGTTGAGACCAGAGAGGCTAAGACCGCATTGACTCAGTGCGGTATTCAGCCTCTCTGGTGTCAAGTCTGATTTTGGAAAAAAAAAAAAAAGAAAATCCAAAATCAGACAGAGTGTTGAGACCAGAGAGGCTAAGACCGCATTGACTCAGTGCGGTATTCAGCCTCTCTGGTGTCAAGTCTGATTTTGTAATAAAAAAAAAAAAAAATCCAAAATCAGACAGTGTTGACACCAGAGAGGCTAAGAGCGCATTGACTCAGTGCGGTATTCAGCCTCTCTGGTGTCAAGTCTGATTTTGGAATAAAAAAAAAAAATCCAAAATCAGACAGAGTGTTGAGACCAGAGAGGCTAAGACCGCATTGACTCAGTGCGGTATTCAGCCTCTCTGGTGTCAAGTCTGATTTTGGAAAAAAAAAAAAAAAAAATCCAAAATCAGACAGAGTGTTGAGACCAGAGAGGCTAAGACCGCATTGACTCAGTGCGGTATTCAGCCTCTCTGGTGTCAAGTCTGATTTTGGAAAAAAAAAAAAAAAATCCAAAATCAGACAGAGTGTTGAGACCAGAGAGGCTAAGACCGCATTGACTCAGTGCGGTATTCAGCCTCTCTGGTGTCAAGTCTGATTTTGGAAAAAAAAAAAAAAAATCCAAAATCAGACAGTGTTGACACCAGAGAGGCTAAGAGCGCATTGACTCAGTGCGGTATTCAGCCTCTCTGGTGTCAAGTCTGATTTTGGAAAAAAAAAAAAAAAAAAAATCCAAAATCAGACAGAGTGTTGAGACCAGAGAGGCTAAGACCGCATTGACTCAGTGCGGTATTCAGCCTCTCTGGTGTCAAGTCTGATTTTGGAAAAAAAAAAAAAAAATCCAAAATCAGACAGAGTGTTGACACCAGAGAGGCTAAGACCGCATTGACTCAGTGCGGTATTCAGCCTCTCTGGTGTCAAGTCTGATTTTGGAAAAAAAAAAAAAAAGAAAATCCAAAATCAGACAGAGTGTTGAGACCAGAGAGGCTAAGACCGCATTGACTCAGTGCGGTATTCAGCCTCTCTGGTGTCAAGTCTGATTTTGGAAAAAAAAAAAAAAAAAAATCCAAAATCAGACAGAGTGTTGAGACCAGAGAGGCTAAGACCGCATTGACTCAGTGCGGTATTCAGCCTCTCTGGTGTCAAGTCTGATTTTGGAAAAAAAAAAAAAAAAAATCCAAAATCAGACAGAGTGTTGAGACCAGAGAGGCTAAGACCGCATTGACTCAGTGCGGTATTCAGCCTCTCTGGTGTCAAGTCTGATTTTGGAAAAAAAAAAAAAAGAAAATCCAAAATCAGACAGAGTGTTGAGACCAGAGAGGCTAAGACCGCATTGACTCAGTGCGGTATTCAGCCTCTCTGGTGTCAAGTCTGATTTTGGAATAAAAAAAAAAAAAAATCCAAAATCAGACAGTGTTGACACCAGAGAGGCTAAGAGCGCATTGACTCAGTGCGGTATTCAGCCTCTCTGGTGTCAAGTCTGATTTTGGAAAAAAAAAAAAAAAAAATCCAAAATCAGACAGAGTGTTGAGACCAGAGAGGCTAAGACCGCATTGACTCAGTGCGGTATTCAGCCTCTCTGGTGTCAAGTCTGATTTTGGAATAAAAAAATAAAAAAATCCAAAATCAGACAGTGTTGACACCAGAGAGGCTAAGAGCGCATTGACTCAGTGCGGTATTCAGCCTCTCTGGTGTCAAGTCTGATTTTGGAAAAAAAAAAAAAAAATCCAAAATCAGACAGAGTGTTGAGACCAGAGAGGCTAAGACCGCATTGACTCAGTGCGGTATTCAGCCTCTCTGGTGTCAAGTCTGATTTTGGAAAAAAAAAAAAAAAAAAAAAAAATCAGACAGAGTGTTGAGACCAGAGAGGCTAAGACCGCATTGACTCAGTGCGGTATTCAGCCTCTCTGGTGTCAAGTCTGATTTTGGAAAAAAAAAAAAAAATCCAAAATCAGACAGAGTGTTGAGACCAGAGAGGCTAAGACCGCATTGACTCAGTGCGGTATTCAGCCTCTCTGGTGTCAAGTCTGATTTTGGAAAAAAAAAATAATAATCCAAAATCAGACAGTGTTGACACCAGAGAGGCTAAGAGCGCATTGACTCAGTGCGGTATTCAGCCTCTCTGGTGTCAAGTCTGATTTTGGAAAAAAAAAAAAAAAAAAAATCCAAAATCAGACAGAGTGTTGAGACCAGAGAGGCTAAGACCGCATTGACTCAGTGCGGTATTCAGCCTCTCTGGTGTCAAGTCTGATTTTGGAAAAAAAAAAAAAAAAATCCAAAATCAGACAGAGTGTTGACACCAGAGAGGCTAAGACCGCATTGACTCAGTGCGGTATTCAGCCTCTCTGGTGTCAAGTCTGATTTTGGAAAAAAAAAAAAAAAAAATCCAAAATCAGACAGAGTGTTGAGACCAGAGAGGCTAAGACCGCATTGACTCAGTGCGGTATTCAGCCTCTCTGGTGTCAAGTCTGATTTTGGAAAAAAAAAAAAAAAAAATCCAAAATCAGACAGAGTGTTGAGACCAGAGAGGCTAAGACCGCATTGACTCAGTGCGGTATTCAGCCTCTCTGGTGTCAAGTCTGATTTTGGAAAAAAAAAAAAAAAGAAAATCCAAAATCAGACAGAGTGTTGAGACCAGAGAGGCTAAGACCGCATTGACTCAGTGCGGTATTCAGCCTCTCTGGTGTCAAGTCTGATTTTGGAATAAAAAAAAAAAAAAATCCAAAATCAGACAGTGTTGACACCAGAGAGGCTAAGAGCGCATTGACTCAGTGCGGTATTCAGCCTCTCTGGTGTCAAGTCTGATTTTGGAATAAAAAAAAAAAATCCAAAATCAGACAGAGTGTTGAGACCAGAGAGGCTAAGACCGCATTGACTCAGTGCGGTATTCAGCCTCTCTGGTGTCAAGTCTGATTTTGGAAAAAAAAAAAAAAAAAATCCAAAATCAGACAGAGTGTTGAGACCAGAGAGGCTAAGACCGCATTGACTCAGTGCGGTATTCAGCCTCTCTGGTGTCAAGTCTGATTTTGGAAAAAAAAAAAAAAAATCCAAAATCAGACAGAGTGTTGAGACCAGAGAGGCTAAGACCGCATTGACTCAGTGCGGTATTCAGCCTCTCTGGTGTCAAGTCTGATTTTGGAAAAAAAAAAAAAAAATCCAAAATCAGACAGTGTTGACACCAGAGAGGCTAAGAGCGCATTGACTCAGTGCGGTATTCAGCCTCTCTGGTGTCAAGTCTGATTTTGGAAAAAAAAAAAAAAAAAAAATCCAAAATCAGACAGAGTGTTGAGACCAGAGAGGCTAAGACCGCATTGACTCAGTGCGGTATTCAGCCTCTCTGGTGTCAAGTCTGATTTTGGAAAAAAAAAAAAAAAAATCCAAAATCAGACAGAGTGTTGACACCAGAGAGGCTAAGACCGCATTGACTCAGTGCGGTATTCAGCCTCTCTGGTGTCAAGTCTGATTTTGGAAAAAAAAAAAAAAAGAAAATCCAAAATCAGACAGAGTGTTGAGACCAGAGAGGCTAAGACCGCATTGACTCAGTGCGGTATTCAGCCTCTCTGGTGTCAAGTCTGATTTTGGAAAAAAAAAAAAAAAAAATCCAAAATCAGACAGAGTGTTGA
Source organism: Poromitra crassiceps (assembly GCF_964638095.1). Taxonomy (NCBI): domain Eukaryota; kingdom Metazoa; phylum Chordata; class Actinopteri; order Beryciformes; family Melamphaidae; genus Poromitra; species Poromitra crassiceps. The sequence continues at coordinate 35,193 of NW_028152098.1, forward strand.
GACCAGAGAGGCTAAGACCGCATTGACTCAGTGCGGTATTCAGCCTCTCTGGTGTCAAGTCTGATTTTGGAAAAAAAACAAAAAAAAATCCAAAATCAGACAGTGTTGAGACCAGAGAGGCTAAGACCGCATTGACTCAGTGCGGTATTCAGCCTCTCTGGTGTCAAGTCTGATTTTGGAATAAAAAAAAAAAAATCCAAAATCAGACAGTGTTGACACCAGAGAGGCTAAGAGCGCATTGACTCAGTGCGGTATTCAGCCTCTCTGGTGTCAAGTCTGATTTTGGAAAAAAAAAAAAAAAAAATCCAAAATCAGACAGAGTGTTGAGACCAGAGAGGCTAAGACCGCATTGACTCAGTGCGGTATTCAGCCTCTCTGGTGTCAAGTCTGATTTTGGAAAAAAAAAAAAAAATCCAAAATCAGACAGAGTGTTGAGACCAGAGAGGCTAAGACCGCATTGACTCAGTGCGGTATTCAGCCTCTCTGGTGTCAAGTCTGATTTTGGAAAAAAAAAAAAAAAAATCCAAAATCAGACAGTGTTGACACCAGAGAGGCTAAGAGCGCATTGACTCAGTGCGGTATTCAGCCTCTCTGGTGTCAAGTCTGATTTTGGAAAAAAAAAAAAAAAATCCAAAATCAGACAGTGTTGACACCAGAGAGGCTAAGAGCGCATTGACTCAGTGCGGTATTCAGCCTCTCTGGTGTCAAGTCTGATTTTGGAAAAAAAAAAAAAAAAAAATCCAAAATCAGACAGAGTGTTGAGACCAGAGAGGCTAAGACCGCATTGACTCAGTGCGGTATTCAGCCTCTCTGGTGTCAAGTCTGATTTTGGAAAAAAAAAAAAAAAATCCAAAATCAGACAGAGTGTTGACACCAGAGAGGCTAAGACCGCATTGACTCAGTGCGGTATTCAGCCTCTCTGGTGTCAAGTCTGATTTTGGAAAAAAAAAAAAAAAGAAAATCCAAAATCAGACAGAGTGTTGAGACCAGAGAGGCTAAGACCGCATTGACTCAGTGCGGTATTCAGCCTCTCTGGTGTCAAGTCTGATTTTGGAAAAAAAAAAAAAAAAAATCCAAAATCAGACAGAGTGTTGAGACCAGAGAGGCTAAGACCGCATTGACTCAGTGCGGTATTCAGCCTCTCTGGTGTCAAGTCTGATTTTGGAAAAAAAACAAAAAAAAATCCAAAATCAGACAGTGTTGAGACCAGAGAGGCTAAGACCGCATTGACTCAGTGCGGTATTCAGCCTCTCTGGTGTCAAGTCTGATTTTGGAATAAAAAAAAAAAAATCCAAAATCAGACAGTGTTGACACCAGAGAGGCTAAGAGCGCATTGACTCAGTGCGGTATTCAGCCTCTCTGGTGTCAAGTCTGATTTTGGAAAAAAAAAAAAAAAAAATCCAAAATCAGACAGAGTGTTGAGACCAGAGAGGCTAAGACCGCATTGACTCAGTGCGGTATTCAGCCTCTCTGGTGTCAAGTCTGATTTTGGAAAAAAAAAAAAAAATCCAAAATCAGACAGAGTGTTGAGACCAGAGAGGCTAAGACCGCATTGACTCAGTGCGGTATTCAGCCTCTCTGGTGTCAAGTCTGATTTTGGAAAAAAAAAAAAAAAATCCAAAATCAGACAGTGTTGACACCAGAGAGGCTAAGAGCGCATTGACTCAGTGCGGTATTCAGCCTCTCTGGTGTCAAGTCTGATTTTGGAAAAAAAAAAAAAAAAAAAATCCAAAATCAGACAGAGTGTTGAGACCAGAGAGGCTAAGACCGCATTGACTCAGTGCGGTATTCAGCCTCTCTGGTGTCAAGTCTGATTTTGGAAAAAAAAAAAAAAAATCCAAAATCAGACAGAGTGTTGACACCAGAGAGGCTAAGACCGCATTGACTCAGTGCGGTATTCAGCCTCTCTGGTGTCAAGTCTGATTTTGGAATAAAAAAAAAAAAAAATCCAAAATCAGACAGTGTTGACACCAGAGAGGCTAAGAGCGCATTGACTCAGTGCGGTATTCAGCCTCTCTGGTGTCAAGTCTGATTTTGGAATAAAAAAAAAAAATCCAAAATCAGACAGAGTGTTGAGACCAGAGAGGCTAAGACCGCATTGACTCAGTGCGGTATTCAGCCTCTCTGGTGTCAAGTCTGATTTTGGAAAAAAAAAAAAAAAAAATCCAAAATCAGACAGAGTGTTGAGACCAGAGAGGCTAAGACCGCATTGACTCAGTGCGGTATTCAGCCTCTCTGGTGTCAAGTCTGATTTTGGAAAAAAAAAAAAAAATCCAAAATCAGACAGAGTGTTGAGACCAGAGAGGCTAAGACCGCATTGACTCAGTGCGGTATTCAGCCTCTCTGGTGTCAAGTCTGATTTTGGAAAAAAAAAAAAAAAATCCAAAATCAGACAGTGTTGACACCAGAGAGGCTAAGAGCGCATTGACTCAGTGCGGTATTCAGCCTCTCTGGTGTCAAGTCTGATTTTGGAAAAAAAAAAAAAAAAAAATCCAAAATCAGACAGAGTGTTGAGACCAGAGAGGCTAAGACCGCATTGACTCAGTGCGGTATTCAGCCTCTCTGGTGTCAAGTCTGATTTTGGAAAAAAAAAAAAAAAAATCCAAAATCAGACAGAGTGTTGACACCAGAGAGGCTAAGACCGCATTGACTCAGTGCGGTATTCAGCCTCTCTGGTGTCAAGTCTGATTTTGGAAAAAAAAAAAAAAAGAAAATCCAAAATCAGACAGAGTGTTGAGACCAGAGAGGCTAAGACCGCATTGACTCAGTGCGGTATTCAGCCTCTCTGGTGTCAAGTCTGATTTTGGAAAAAAAAAAAAAAAAAATCCAAAATCAGACAGAGTGTTGAGACCAGAGAGGCTAAGACCGCATTGACTCAGTGCGGTATTCAGCCTCTCTGGTGTCAAGTCTGATTTTGGAAAAAAAACAAAAAAAAATCCAAAATCAGACAGTGTTGAGACCAGAGAGGCTAAGACCGCATTGACTCAGTGCGGTATTCAGCCTCTCTGGTGTCAAGTCTGATTTTGGAATAAAAAAAAAAAAATCCAAAATCAGACAGTGTTGACACCAGAGAGGCTAAGAGCGCATTGACTCAGTGCGGTATTCAGCCTCTCTGGTGTCAAGTCTGATTTTGGAAAAAAAAAAAAAAAAAATCCAAAATCAGACAGAGTGTTGAGACCAGAGAGGCTAAGACCGCATTGACTCAGTGCGGTATTCAGCCTCTCTGGTGTCAAGTCTGATTTTGGAAAAAAAAAAAAAAATCCAAAATCAGACAGAGTGTTGAGACCAGAGAGGCTAAGACCGCATTGACTCAGTGCGGTATTCAGCCTCTCTGGTGTCAAGTCTGATTTTGGAAAAAAAAAAAAAAAAATCCAAAATCAGACAGTGTTGACACCAGAGAGGCTAAGAGCGCATTGACTCAGTGCGGTATTCAGCCTCTCTGGTGTCAAGTCTGATTTTGGAAAAAAAAAAAAAAAAAAAATCCAAAATCAGACAGAGTGTTGAGACCAGAGAGGCTAAGACCGCATTGACTCAGTGCGGTATTCAGCCTCTCTGGTGTCAAGTCTGATTTTGGAAAAAAAAAAAAAAAATCCAAAATCAGACAGAGTGTTGACACCAGAGAGGCTAAGACCGCATTGACTCAGTGCGGTATTCAGCCTCTCTGGTGTCAAGTCTGATTTTGGAATAAAAAAAAAAAAAAATCCAAAATCAGACAGTGTTGACACCAGAGAGGCTAAGAGCGCATTGACTCAGTGCGGTATTCAGCCTCTCTGGTGTCAAGTCTGATTTTGGAATAAAAAAAAAAAATCCAAAATCAGACAGAGTGTTGAGACCAGAGAGGCTAAGACCGCATTGACTCAGTGCGGTATTCAGCCTCTCTGGTGTCAAGTCTGATTTTGGAAAAAAAAAAAAAAAAAATCCAAAATCAGACAGAGTGTTGAGACCAGAGAGGCTAAGACCGCATTGACTCAGTGCGGTATTCAGCCTCTCTGGTGTCAAGTCTGATTTTGGAAAAAAAAAAAAAAATCCAAAATCAGACAGAGTGTTGAGACCAGAGAGGCTAAGACCGCATTGACTCAGTGCGGTATTCAGCCTCTCTGGTGTCAAGTCTGATTTTGGAAAAAAAAAAAAAAAATCCAAAATCAGACAGTGTTGACACCAGAGAGGCTAAGAGCGCATTGACTCAGTGCGGTATTCAGCCTCTCTGGTGTCAAGTCTGATTTTGGAAAAAAAAAAAAAAAAAAAATCCAAAATCAGACAGAGTGTTGAGACCAGAGAGGCTAAGACCGCATTGACTCAGTGCGGTATTCAGCCTCTCTGGTGTCAAGTCTGATTTTGGAAAAAAAAAAAAAAAAATCCAAAATCAGACAGAGTGTTGACACCAGAGAGGCTAAGACCGCATTGACTCAGTGCGGTATTCAGCCTCTCTGGTGTCAAGTCTGATTTTGGAAAAAAAAAAAAAAAATCCAAAATCAGACAGAGTGTTGACACCAGAGAGGCTAAGACCGCATTGACTCAGTGCGGTATTCAGCCTCTCTGGTGTCAAGTCTGATTTTGGAAAAAAAAAAAAAAGAAAATCCAAAATCAGACAGAGTGTTGAGACCAGAGAGGCTAAGACCGCATTGACTCAGTGCGGTATTCAGCCTCTCTGGTGTCAAGTCTGATTTTGGAAAAAAAAAAAAAAAAAATCCAAAATCAGACAGAGTGTTGAGACCAGAGAGGCTAAGACCGCATTGACTCAGTGCGGTATTCAGCCTCTCTGGTGTCAAGTCTGATTTTGGAAAAAAAACAAAAAAAAATCCAAAATCAGACAGTGTTGAGACCAGAGAGGCTAAGACCGCATTGACTCAGTGCGGTATTCAGCCTCTCTGGTGTCAAGTCTGATTTTGGAATAAAAAAAAAAAAATCCAAAATCAGACAGTGTTGACACCAGAGAGGCTAAGAGCGCATTGACTCAGTGCGGTATTCAGCCTCTCTGGTGTCAAGTCTGATTTTGGAAAAAAAAAAAAAAAAAAATCCAAAATCAGACAGAGTGTTGAGACCAGAGAGGCTAAGACCGCATTGACTCAGTGCGGTATTCAGCCTCTCTGGTGTCAAGTCTGATTTTGGAAAAAAAAAAAAAAAATCCAAAATCAGACAGAGTGTTGAGACCAGAGAGGCTAAGACCGCATTGACTCAGTGCGGTATTCAGCCTCTCTGGTGTCAAGTCTGATTTTGGAAAAAAAAAAAAAAAATCCAAAATCAGACAGTGTTGACACCAGAGAGGCTAAGAGCGCATTGACTCAGTGCGGTATTCAGCCTCTCTGGTGTCAAGTCTGATTTTGGAAAAAAAAAAAAAAAAATCCAAAATCAGACAGTGTTGACACCAGAGAGGCTAAGAGCGCATTGACTCAGTGCGGTATTCAGCCTCTCTGGTGTCAAGTCTGATTTTGGAAAAAAAAAAAAAAAAAAATCCAAAATCAGACAGAGTGTTGAGACCAGAGAGGCTAAGACCGCATTGACTCAGTGCGGTATTCAGCCTCTCTGGTGTCAAGTCTGATTTTGGAAAAAAAAAAAAAAAATCCAAAATCAGACAGAGTGTTGACACCAGAGAGGCTAAGACCGCATTGACTCAGTGCGGTATTCAGCCTCTCTGGTGTCAAGTCTGATTTTGGAAAAAAAAAAAAAAAGAAAATCCAAAATCAGACAGAGTGTTGAGACCAGAGAGGCTAAGACCGCATTGACTCAGTGCGGTATTCAGCCTCTCTGGTGTCAAGTCTGATTTTGGAAAAAAAAAAAAAAAAAATCCAAAATCAGACAGAGTGTTGAGACCAGAGAGGCTAAGACCGCATTGACTCAGTGCGGTATTCAGCCTCTCTGGTGTCAAGTCTGATTTTGGAAAAAAAACAAAAAAAAATCCAAAATCAGACAGTGTTGAGACCAGAGAGGCTAAGACCGCATTGACTCAGTGCGGTATTCAGCCTCTCTGGTGTCAAGTCTGATTTTGGAATAAAAAAAAAAAAATCCAAAATCAGACAGTGTTGACACCAGAGAGGCTAAGAGCGCATTGACTCAGTGCGGTATTCAGCCTCTCTGGTGTCAAGTCTGATTTTGGAAAAAAAAAAAAAAAAAATCCAAAATCAGACAGAGTGTTGAGACCAGAGAGGCTAAGACCGCATTGACTCAGTGCGGTATTCAGCCTCTCTGGTGTCAAGTCTGATTTTGGAAAAAAAAAAAAAAAATCCAAAATCAGACAGAGTGTTGAGACCAGAGAGGCTAAGACCGCATTGACTCAGTGCGGTATTCAGCCTCTCTGGTGTCAAGTCTGATTTTGGAAAAAAAAAAAAAAAATCCAAAATCAGACAGTGTTGACACCAGAGAGGCTAAGAGCGCATTGACTCAGTGCGGTATTCAGCCTCTCTGGTGTCAAGTCTGATTTTGGAAAAAAAAAAAAAAAAAAATCCAAAATCAGACAGAGTGTTGAGACCAGAGAGGCTAAGACCGCATTGACTCAGTGCGGTATTCAGCCTCTCTGGTGTCAAGTCTGATTTTGGAAAAAAAAAAAAAAAATCCAAAATCAGACAGAGTGTTGACACCAGAGAGGCTAAGACCGCATTGACTCAGTGCGGTATTCAGCCTCTCTGGTGTCAAGTCTGATTTTGGAAAAAAAAAAAAAAAAAAATCCAAAATCAGACAGAGTGTTGAGACCAGAGAGGCTAAGACCGCATTGACTCAGTGCGGTATTCAGCCTCTCTGGTGTCAAGTCTGATTTTGGAAAAAAAAAAAAAAAAAATCCAAAATCAGACAGAGTGTTGAGACCAGAGAGGCTAAGACCGCATTGACTCAGTGCGGTATTCAGCCTCTCTGGTGTCAAGTCTGATTTTGGAAAAAAACAAAAAAAAATCCAAAATCAGACAGTGTTGAGACCAGAGAGGCTAAGACCGCATTGACTCAGTGCGGTATTCAGCCTCTCTGGTGTCAAGTCTGATTTTGGAATAAAAAAAAAAAAATCCAAAATCAGACAGTGTTGACACCAGAGAGGCTAAGAGCGCATTGACTCAGCGCGGTATTCAGCCTCTCTGGTGTCAAGTCTGATTTTGGAAAAAAAAAAAAAAAAAATCCAAAATCAGACAGAGTGTTGAGACCAGAGAGGCTAAGACCGCATTGACTCAGTGCGGTATTCAGCCTCTCTGGTGTCAAGTCTGATTTTGGAAAAAAAAAAAAAAATCCAAAATCAGACAGAGTGTTGAGACCAGAGAGGCTAAGACCGCATTGACTCAGTGCGGTATTCAGCCTCTCTGGTGTCAAGTCTGATTTTGGAAAAAAAACAAAAAAAAATCCAAAATCAGACAGTGTTGAGACCAGAGAGGCTAAGACCGCATTGACTCAGTGCGGTATTCAGCCTCTCTGGTGTCAAGTCTGATTTTGGAATAAAAAAAAAAAAATCCAAAATCAGACAGTGTTGACACCAGAGAGGCTAAGAGCGCATTGACTCAGTGCGGTATTCAGCCTCTCTGGTGTCAAGTCTGATTTTGGAAAAAAAAAAAAAAAAAATCCAAAATCAGACAGAGTGTTGAGACCAGAGAGGCTAAGACCGCATTGACTCAGTGCGGTATTCAGCCTCTCTGGTGTCAAGTCTGATTTTGGAAAAAAAAAAAAAAAATCCAAAATCAGACAGAGTGTTGAGACCAGAGAGGCTAAGACCGCATTGACTCAGTGCGGTATTCAGCCTCTCTGGTGTCAAGTCTGATTTTGGAAAAAAAAAAAAAAAATCCAAAATCAGACAGTGTTGACACCAGAGAGGCTAAGAGCGCATTGACTCAGTGCGGTATTCAGCCTCTCTGGTGTCAAGTCTGATTTTGGAAAAAAAAAAAAAAAAAAAATCCAAAATCAGACAGAGTGTTGAGACCAGAGAGGCTAAGACCGCATTGACTCAGTGCGGTATTCAGCCTCTCTGGTGTCAAGTCTGATTTTGGAAAAAAAAAAAAAAAATCCAAAATCAGACAGAGTGTTGACACCAGAGAGGCTAAGACCGCATTGACTCAGTGCGGTATTCAGCCTATCTGGTGTCAAGTCTGATTTTGGAAAAAAAAAAAAAAAAAAATCCAAAATCAGACAGAGTGTTGAGACCAGAGAGGCTAAGACCGCATTGACTCAGTGCGGTATTCAGCCTCTCTGGTGTCAAGTCTGATTTTGGAAAAAAAAAAAAAAAAAATCCAAAATCTGACAGAGTGTTGAGACCAGAGAGGCTAAGACTGCATTGACTCAGTGCGGTATTCAGCCTCTCTGGTGTCAAGTCTGATTTTGGAAAAAAACAAAAAAAAATCCAAAATCAGACAGTGTTGAGACCAGAGAGGCTAAGACCGCATTGACTCAGTGCGGTATTCAGCCTCTCTGGTGTCAAGTCTGATTTTGGAATAAAAAAAAAAAAATCCAAAATCAGACAGTGTTGACACCAGAGAGGCTAAGAGCGCATTGACTCAGCGCGGTATTCAGCCTCTCTGGTGTCAAGTCTGATTTTGGAAAAAAAAAAAAAAAAATCCAAAATCAGACAGAGTGTTGAGACCAGAGAGGCTAAGACCGCATTGACTCAGTGCGGTATTCAGCCTCTCTGGTGTCAAGTCTGATTTTGGAAAAAAAAAAAAAAATCCAAAATCAGACAGAGTGTTGAGACCAGAGAGGCTAAGACCGCATTGACTCAGTGCGGTATTCAGCCTCTCTGGTGTCAAGTCTGATTTTGGAAAAAAAAAAAAAAAAATCCAAAATCAGACAGAGTGTTGAGACCAGAGAGGCTAAGACCGCATTGACTCAGTGCAGTATTCAGCCTCTCTGGTGTCAAGTCTGATTTTGGAAAAAAAAAAAAAAAAATCCAAAATCAGACAGAGTGTTGAGACCAGAGAGGCTAAGACCGCATTGACTCAGTGCGGTATTCAGCCTCTCTGGTGTCAAGTCTGATTTTGGAAAAAAAAAAAAAAATCCAAAATCAGACAGAGTGTTGACACCAGAGAGGCTAAGACCGCATTGACTCAGTGCGGTATTCAGCCTCTCTGGTGTCAAGTCTGATTTTGGAAAAAAAAAAAAAAAATCCAAAATCAGACAGTGTTGACACCAGAGAGGCTAAGAGCGCATTGACTCAGTGCGGTATTCAGCCTCTCTGGTGTCAAGTCTGATTTTGGAAAAAAAAAAAAAAAAAAAATCCAAAATCAGACAGAGTGTTGAGACCAGAGAGGCTAAGACCGCATTGACTCAGTGCGGTATTCAGCCTCTCTGGTGTCAAGTCTGATTTTGGAAAAAAAAAAAAAAAATCCAAAATCAGACAGAGTGTTGACACCAGAGAGGCTAAGACCGCATTGACTCAGTGCGGTATTCAGCCTCTCTGGTGTCAAGTCTGATTTTGGAAAAAAAAAAAAAAAGAAAATCCAAAATCAGACAGAGTGTTGAGACCAGAGAGGCTAAGACCGCATTGACTCAGTGCGGTATTCAGCCTCTCTGGTGTCAAGTCTGATTTTGGAAAAAAAAAAAAAAATCCAAAATCAGACAGTGTTGACACCAGAGAGGCTAAGAGCGCATTGACTCAGCGCGGTATTCAGCCTCTCTGGTGTCAAGTCTGATTTTGGAAAAAAAAAAAAAAAAAATCCAAAATCAGACAGAGTGTTGAGACCAGAGAGGCTAAGACCGCATTGACTCAGTGCGGTATTCAGCCTCTCTGGTGTCAAGTCTGATTTTGGAAAAAAAAAAAAAAATCCAAAATCAGACAGAGTGTTGAGACCAGAGAGGCTAAGACCGCATTGACTCAGTGCGGTATTCAGCCTCTCTGGTGTCAAGTCTGATTTTGGAAAAAAAAAAAAAAAATCCAAAATCAGACAGTGTTGACACCAGAGAGGCTAAGAGCGCATTGACTCAGTGCGGTATTCAGCCTCTCTGGTGTCAAGTCTGATTTTGGAAAAAAAAAAAAAAAAATCCAAAATCAGACAGAGTGTTGAGACCAGAGAGGCTAAGACCGCATTGACTCAGTGCGGTATTCAGCCTCTCTGGTGTCAAGTCTGATTTTGGAAAAAAAAAAAAAAATCCAAAATCAGACAGAGTGTTGACACCAGAGAGGCTAAGACCGCATTGACTCAGTGCGGTATTCAGCCTCTCTGGTGTAAAGTCTGATTTTGGAAAAAAAAAAAAAAATCCAAAATCAGACAGTGTTGACACCAGAGAGGCTAAGAGCGCATTGACTCAGTGCGGTATTCAGCCTCTCTGGTGTCAAGTCTGATTTTGGAAAAAAAAAAAAAAAAAAATCCAAAATCAGACAGAGTGTTGAGACCAGAGAGGCTAAGACCGCATTGACTCAGTGCGGTATTCAGCCTCTCTGGTGTCAAGTCTGATTTTGAAAAAAAAAAAAAAAAAAAATCCAAAATCAGACAGAGTGTTGACACCAGAGAGGCTAAGACCGCATTGACTCAGTGCGGTATTCAGCCTCTCTGGTGTCAAGTCTGATTTTGGAAAAAAAAAAAAAAAGAAAATCCAAAATCAGACAGAGTGTTGAGACCAGAGAGGCTAAGACCGCATTGACTCAGTGCGGTATTCAGCCTCTCTGGTGTCAAGTCTGATTTTGGAAAAAAAAAAAAAAAAAATCCAAAATCAGACAGAGTGTTGAGACCAGAGAGGCTAAGACCGCATTGACTCAGTGCGGTATTCAGCCTCTCTGGTGTCAAGTCTGATTTTGGAAAAAAACAAAAAAAAATCCAAAATCAGACAGTGTTGAGACCAGAGAGGCTAAGACCGCATTGACTCAGTGCGGTATTCAGCCTCTCTGGTGTCAAGTCTGATTTTGGAATAAAAAAAAAAAAATCCAAAATCAGACAGTGTTGACACCAGAGAGGCTAAGAGCGCATTGACTCAGCGCGGTATTCAGCCTCTCTGGTGTCAAGTCTGATTTTGGAAAAAAAAAAAAAAAAAATCCAAAATCAGACAGAGTGTTGAGACCAGAGAGGCTAAGACCGCATTGACTCAGTGCGGTATTCAGCCTCTCTGGTGTCAAGTCTGATTTTGGAAAAAAAAAAAAAAATCCAAAATCAGACAGAGTGTTGAGACCAGAGAGGCTAAGACCGCATTGACTCAGTGCGGTATTCAGCCTCTCTGGTGTCAAGTCTGATTTTGGAAAAAAAAAAAAAAAAATCCAAAATCAGACAGTGTTGACACCAGAGAGGCTAAGAGCGCATTGACTCAGTGCGGTATTCAGCCTCTCTGGTGTCAAGTCTGATTTTGGAAAAAAAAAAAAAAAAATCCAAAATCAGACAGAGTGTTGAGACCAGAGAGGCTAAGACCGCATTGACTCAGTGCGGTATTCAGCCTCTCTGGTGTCAAGTCTGATTTTGGAAAAAAAAAAAAAAAATCCAAAATCAGACAGAGTGTTGACACCAGAGAGGCTAAGACCGCATTGACTCAGTGCGGTATTCAGCCTCTCTGGTGTCAAGTCTGATTTTGGAAAAAAAAAAAAAAATCCAAAATCAGACAGAGTGTTGAGACCAGAGAGGCTAAGACCGCATTGACTCAGTGCGGTATTCAGCCTCTCTGGTGTCAAGTCTGATTTTGGAAAAAAAAAAAAAAAGAAAATCCAAAATCAGACAGAGTGTTGAGACCAGAGAGGCTAAGACCGCATTGACTCAGTGCGGTATTCAGCCTCTCTGGTGTCAAGTCTGATTTTGGAATAAAAAAAAAAAAAAAATCCAAAATCAGACAGTGTTGACACCAGAGAGGCTAAGAGCGCATTGACTTAGTGCGGTATTCAGCCTCTCTGGTGTCAAGTCTGATTTTGGAAAAAAAAAAAAAAAATCCAAAATCAGACAGAGTGTTGAGACCAGAGAGGCTAAGACCGCATTGACTCAGTGCGGTATTAAGCCTCTCTGGTGTCAAGTCTGATTTTGGAAAAAAAAAAAAAAAAAATCCAAAATCAGACAGAGTGTTGAGACCAGAGAGGCTAAGACCGCATTGACTCAGTGCGGTATTCAGCCTCTCTGGTGTCAAGTCTGATTTTGGAAAAAAAAAAAAAAAATCCAAAATCAGACAGTGTTGACACCAGAGAGGCTAAGAGCGCATTGACTCAGTGCGGTATTCAGCCTCTCTGGTGTCAAGTCTGATTTTGGAAAAAAAAAAAAAAAAAAATCCAAAATCAGACAGAGTGTTGAGACCAGAGAGGCTAAGACCGCATTGACTCAGTGCGGTATTCAGCCTCTCTGGTGTCAAGTCTGATTTTGGAAAAAAAAAAAAAAATCCAAAATCAGACAGAGTGTTGAGACCAGAGAGGCTAAGACCGCATTGACTCAGTGCGGTATTCAGCCTCTCTGGTGTCAAGTCTGATTTTGGAAAAAAAAAAAAAAAATCCAAAATCAGACAGTGTTGACACCAGAGAGGCTAAGAGCGCATTGACTCAGTGCGGTATTCAGCCTCTCTGGTGTCAAGTCTGATTTTGGAAAAAAAAAAAAAAAAAAAATCCAAAATCAGACAGAGTGTTGAGACCAGAGAGGCTAAGACCGCATTGACTCAGTGCGGTATTCAGCCTCTCTGGTGTCAAGTCTGATTTTGGAAAAAAAAAAAAAAAATCCAAAATCAGACAGAGTGTTGAGACCAGAGAGGCTAAGACCGCATTGACTCAGTGCGGTATTCAGCCTCTCTGGTGTCAAGTCTGATTTTGGAAAAAAAAAAAAAAAATCCAAAATCAGACAGAGTGTTGAGACCAGAGAGGCTAAGACCGCATTGACTCAGTGCGGTATTCAGCCTCTCTGGTGTCAAGTCTGATTTTGGAATAAAAAAAAAAAAATCCAAAATCAGACAGTGTTGACACCAGAGAGGCTAAGAGCGCATTGACTCAGCGCGGTATTCAGCCTCTCTGGTGTCAAGTCTGATTTTGGAAAAAAAAAAAAAAAATCCAAAATCAGACAGAGTGTTGAGACCAGAGAGGCTAAGACCGCATTGACTCAGTGCGGTATTCAGCCTCTCTGGTGTCAAGTCTGATTTTGGAAAAAAAAAAAAAAAAAATCCAAAATCAGACAGAGTGTTGAGACCAGAGAGGCTAAGACCGCATTGACTCAGTGCGGTATTCAGCCTCTCTGGTGTCAAGTCTGATTTTGGAAAAAAAAAAAAAAAATCCAAAATCAGACAGTGTTGACACCAGAGAGGCTAAGAGCGCATTGACTCAGTGCGGTATTCAGCCTCTCTGGTGTCAAGTCTGATTTTGGAAAAAAAAAAAAAAAAAAATCCAAAATCAGACAGAGTGTTGAGACCAGAGAGGCTAAGACCGCATTGACTCAGTGCGGTATTCAGCCTCTCTGGTGTCAAGTCTGATTTTGGAAAAAAAAAAAAAAATCCAAAATCAGACAGAGTGTTGACACCAGAGAGGCTAAGACCGCATTGACTCAGTGCGGTATTCAGCCTCTCTGGTGTCAAGTCTGATTTTGGAAAAAAAAAAAAAAATCCAAAATCAGACAGAGTGTTGACACCAGAGAGGCTAAGACCGCATTGACTCAGTGCGGTATTCAGCCTCTCTGGTGTCAAGTCTGATTTTGGAAAAAAAAAAAAAATCCAAAATCAGACAGAGTGTTGAGACCAGAGAGGCTAAGAGCGCATTGACTCAGTGCGGTATGCAGCCTCTCTGGTGTCAAGTCTGATTTTGGAAAAAAAAAAAAATCCAAAATCAGACAGAGTGTTGAGACCAGAGAGGCTAAGAGCGCATTGACTCAGTGCGGTATGCAGCCTCTCTGGTGTCAAGTCTGATTTTGGAATAAAATAAAATAAAAATCCAAAATCAGACAGCGTTGACACCAGAGAGGCTAAGAGCGCATTGACTCAGTGCGGTATTCAGCCTCTCTGGTGTCAAGTCTGATTTTGGAAAAAAAAAAAAAAATCCAAAATCAGACAGAGTGTTGAGACCAGAGAGGCTAAGACCGCATTGACTCAGTGCGGTATTCAGCCTCTCTGGTGTCAAGTCTGATTTTGGAAAAAAAAAAAAAAAATCCAAAATCAGACAGTGTTGACACCAGAGAGGCTAAGAGCGCATTGACTCAGTGCAGTATTCAGCCTCTCTGGTGTCAAGTCTGATTTTGGAAAAAAAAAAAAAAAAAAATCCAAAATCAGACAGAGTGTTGAGACCAGAGAGGCTAAGACCGCATTGACTCAGTGCGGTATTCAGCCTCTCTGGTGTCAAGTCTGATTTTGGAAAAAAAAAAAAAAAATCCAAAATCAGACAGAGTGTTGAGACCAGAGAGGCTAAGACCGCATTGACTCAGTGCGGTATTCAGCCTCTCTGGTGTCAAGTCTGATTTTAGAAAAAAAAAAAAAAAAAATCCAAAATCAGACAGAGTGTTGAGACCAGAGAGGCTAAGACCGCATTGACTCAGTGCGGTATTCAGCCTCTCTGGTGTCAAGTCTGATTTTGGAAAAAAAAAAAAAATCCAAAATCAGACAGAGTGTTGAGACCAGAGAGGCTAAGACCGCATTGACTCAGTGCGGTATTCAGCCTCTCTGGTGTCAAGTCTGATTTTGGAATAAAAAAAAAAAAATCCAAAATCAGACAGTGTTGACACCAGAGAGGCTAAGAGCGCATTGACTCAGTGCGGTATTCAGCCTCTCTGGTGTCAAGTCTGATTTTGGAAAAAAAAAAAAAAAATCCAAAATCAGACAGAGTGTTGAGACCAGAGAGGCTAAGACCGCATTGACTCAGTGCGGTATTCAGCCTCTCTGGTGTCAAGTCTGATTTTGGAAAAAAAAAAAAAAAAAATCCAAAATCAGACAGAGTGTTGACACCAGAGAGGCTAAGACCGCATTGACTCAGTGCGGTATGCAGCCTCTCTGGTGTCAAGTCTGATTTTGGAAAAAAAAAAAAAAATCCAAAATCAGACAGAGTGTTGAGACCAGAGAGGCTAAGAGCGCATTGACTCAGTGCGGTATGCAGCCTCTCTGGTGTCAAGTCTGATTTTGGAAAAAAAAAAAAATCCAAAATCAGACAGAGTGTTGAGACCAGAGAGGCTAAGAGCGCATTGACTCAGTGCGGTATGCAGCCTCTCTGGTGTCAAGTCTGATTTTGGAATAAAATAAAAAAAAAATCCAAAATCAGACAGTGTTGACACCAGAGAGGCTAAGAGCGCATTGACTCAGTGCGGTATTCAGCCTCTCTGGTGTCAAGTCTGATTTTGGAAAAAAAAAAAAAAAATCCAAAATCAGACAGAGTGTTGAGACCAGAGAGGCTAAGACCGCATTGACTCAGTGCGGTATTCAGCCTCTCTGGTGTCAAGTCTGATTTTGGAAAAAAAAAAAAAAAAAATCCAAAATCAGACAGAGTGTTGAGACCAGAGAGGCTAAGACCGCATTGACTCAGTGCGGTATTCAGCCTCTCTGGTGTCAAGTCTGATTTTGGAAAAAAAAAAAAAAAAATCCAAAATCAGACAGAGTGTTGAGACCAGAGAGGCTAAGACCGCATTGACTCAGTGCGGTATTCAGCCTCTCTGGTGTCAAGTCTGATTTTGGAAAAAAAAAAAAAAATCCAAAATCAGACAGAGTGTTGACACCAGAGAGGCTAAGACCGCATTGACTCAGTGCGGTATTCAGCCTCTCTGGTGTCAAGTCTGATTTTGGAAAAAAAAAAAAAAAATCCAAAATCAGACAGAGTGTTGAGACCAGAGAGGCTAAGACCGCATTGACTCAGTGCGGTATTCAGCCTCTCTGGTGTCAAGTCTGATTTTGGAATAAAAAAAAAAAAAATCCAAAATCAGACAGAGTGTTGAGACCAGAGAGGCTAAGACCGCATTGACTCAGTGCGGTATTCAGCCTCTCTGGTGTCAAGTCTGATTTTGGAAAAAAAAAAAAAAAGAAAATCCAAAATCAGACAGAGTGTTGAGACCAGAGAGGCTAAGACCGCATTGACTCAGTGCGGTATTCAGCCTCTCTGGTGTCAAGTCTGATTTTGGAAAAAAAAAAAAAAAAATCCAAAATCAGACAGAGTGTTGAGACCAGAGAGGCTAAGACCGCATTGACTCAGTGCGGTATTCAGCCTCTCTGGTGTCAAGTCTGATTTTGGAAAAAAGAAAAAAAAAGAAAATCCAAAATCAGACAGAGTGTTGAGACCAGAGAGGCTAAGACCGCATTGACTCAGTGCGGTATTCAGCCTCTCTGGTGTCAAGTCTGATTTTGGAAAAAAAAAAAAAAAAAATCCAAAATCAGACAGAGTGTTGAGACCAGAGAGGCTAAGACCGCATTGACTCAGTGCGGTATTCAGCCTCTCTGGTGTCAAGTCTGATTTTGGAAAAAAAAAAAAAATCCAAAATCAGACAGAGTGTTGACACCAGAGAGGCTAAGACCGCATTGACTCAGTGCGGTATTCAGCCTCTCTGGTGTCAAGTCTGATTTTGGAAAAAAAAAAAAAAAATCCAAAATCAGACAGAGTGTTGACACCAGAGAGGCTAAGACCGCATTGACTCAGTGCGGTATTCAGCCTCTCTGGTGTCAAGTCTGATTTTGGAAAAAAAAAAAAAATCCAAAATCAGACAGAGTGTTGACACCAGAGAGGCTAAGACCGCATTGACTCAGT
The DNA here is from genome assembly GCF_964638095.1 of Poromitra crassiceps. Lineage (NCBI taxonomy): Eukaryota > Metazoa > Chordata > Actinopteri > Beryciformes > Melamphaidae > Poromitra > Poromitra crassiceps. The sequence continues at coordinate 51,742 of NW_028152098.1, forward strand.
GCGGTATTCAGCCTCTCTGGTGTCAAGTCTGATTTTGGAAAAAAAAAAAAAAATCCAAAATCAGACAGAGTGTTGAGACCAGAGAGGCTAAGAGCGCATTGACTCAGTGCGGTATGCAGCCTCTCTGGTGTCAAGTCTGATTTTGGAAAAAAAAAAAAATCCAAAATCAGACAGAGTGTTGAGACCAGAGAGGCTAAGAGCGCATTGACTCAGTGCGGTATGCAGCCTCTCTGGTGTCAAGTCTGATTTTGGAATAAAATAAAAAAAAAATCCAAAATCAGACAGTGTTGACACCAGAGAGGCTAAGAGCGCATTGACTCAGTGCGGTATTCAGCCTCTCTGGTGTCAAGTCTGATTTTGGAAAAAAAAAAAAAAATCCAAAATCAGACAGAGTGTTGAGACCAGAGAGGCTAAGACCGCATTGACTCAGTGCGGTATTCAGCCTCTCTGGTGTCAAGTCTGATTTTGGAAAAAAAAAAAAAAAAAATCCAAAATCAGACAGAGTGTTGAGACCAGAGAGGCTAAGACCGCATTGACTCAGTGCGGTATTCAGCCTCTCTGGTGTCAAGTCTGATTTTGGAAAAAAAAAAAAAAATCCAAAATCAGACAGTGTTGACACCAGAGAGGCTAAGAGCGCATTGACTCAGTGCAGTATTCAGCCTCTCTGGTGTCAAGTCTGATTTTGGAAAAAAAAAAAAAAAAAAATCCAAAATCAGACAGAGTGTTGAGACCAGAGAGGCTAAGACCGCATTGACTCAGTGCGGTATTCAGCCTCTCTGGTGTCAAGTCTGATTTTGGAAAAAAAAAAAAAAAATCCAAAATCAGACAGAGTGTTGAGACCAGAGAGGCTAAGACCGCATTGACTCAGTGCGGTATTCAGCCTCTCTGGTGTCAAGTCTGATTTTAGAAAAAAAAAAAAAAAAAATCCAAAATCAGACAGAGTGTTGAGACCAGAGAGGCTAAGACCGCATTGACTCAGTGCGGTATTCAGCCTCTCTGGTATCAAGTCTGATTTTGGAAAAAAAAAAAAAATCCAAAATCAGACAGAGTGTTGAGACCAGAGAGGCTAAGACCGCATTGACTCAGTGCGGTATTCAGCCTCTCTGGTGTCAAGTCTGATTTTGGAATAAAAAAAAAAAAAAATCCAAAATCAGACAGTGTTGACACCAGAGAGGCTAAGAGCGCATTGACTCAGTGCGGTATTCAGCCTCTCTGGTGTCAAGTCTGATTTTGGAAAAAAAAAAAAAAAATCCAAAATCAGACAGAGTGTTGAGACCAGAGAGGCTAAGACCGCATTGACTCAGTGCGGTATTCAGCCTCTCTGGTGTCAAGTCTGATTTTGGAAAAAAAAAAAAAAAAAATCCAAAATCAGACAGAGTGTTGACACCAGAGAGGCTAAGACCGCATTGACTCAGTGCGGTATTCAGCCTCTCTGGTGTCAAGTCTGATTTTGGAAAAAAAAAAAAAAATCCAAAATCAGACAGAGTGTTGAGACCAGAGAGGCTAAGAGCGCATTGACTCAGTGCGGTATGCAGCCTCTCTGGTGTCAAGTCTGATTTTGGAAAAAAAAAAAAATCCAAAATCAGACAGAGTGTTGAGACCAGAGAGGCTAAGAGCGCATTGACTCAGTGCGGTATGCAGCCTCTCTGGTGTCAAGTCTGATTTTGGAATAAAAAAAAAAAAAAAATCCAAAATCAGACAGTGTTGACACCAGAGAGGCTAAGAGCGCATTGACTCAGTGCGGTATTCAGCCTCTCTGGTGTCAAGTCTGATTTTGGAAAAAAAAAAAAAAAATCCAAAATCAGACAGAGTGTTGAGACCAGAGAGGCTAAGACCGCATTGACTCAGTGCGGTATTCAGCCTCTCTGGTGTCAAGTCTGATTTTGGAAAAAAAAAAAAAATCCAAAATCAGACAGAGTGTTGACACCAGAGAGGCTAAGACCGCATTGACTCAGTGCGGTATTCAGCCTCTCTGGTGTCAAGTCTGATTTTGGAAAAAAAAAAAAAAAAAAATCCAAAATCAGACAGAGTGTTGAGACCAGAGAGGCTAAGACCGCATTGACTCAGTGCGGTATTCAGCCTCTCTGGTGTCAAGTCTGATTTTGGAAAAAAAAAAAAAAATCCAAAATCAGACAGAGTGTTGACACCAGAGAGGCTAAGACCGCATTGACTCAGTGCGGTATTCAGCCTCTCTGGTGTCAAGTCTGATTTTGGAAAAAAAAAAAAAAATCCAAAATCAGACAGAGTGTTGACACCAGAGAGGCTAAGACCGCATTGACTCAGTGCGGTATTCAGCCTCTCTGGTGTCAAGTCTGATTTTGGAAAAAAAAAAAAAAATCCAAAATCAGACAGAGTGTTGAGACCAGAGAGGCTAAGAGCGCATTGACTCAGTGCGGTATGCAGCCTCTCTGGTGTCAAGTCTGATTTTGGAAAAAAAAAAAAATCCAAAATCAGACAGAGTGTTGAGACCAGAGAGGCTAAGAGCGCATTGACTCAGTGCGGTATGCAGCCTCTCTGGTGTCAAGTCTGATTTTGGAATAAAATAAAATAAAAATCCAAAATCAGACAGCGTTGACACCAGAGAGGCTAAGAGCGCATTGACTCAGTGCGGTATTCAGCCTCTCTGGTGTCAAGTCTGATTTTGGAAAAAAAAAAAAAAATCCAAAATCAGACAGAGTGTTGAGACCAGAGAGGCTAAGACCGCATTGACTCAGTGCGGTATTCAGCCTCTCTGGTGTCAAGTCTGATTTTGGAAAAAAAAAAAAAAAAAATCCAAAATCAGACAGAGTGTTGAGACCAGAGAGGCTAAGACCGCATTGACTCAGTGCGGTATTCAGCCTCTCTGGTGTCAAGTCTGATTTTGGAAAAAAAAAAAAAAAATCCAAAATCAGACAGTGTTGACACCAGAGAGGCTAAGAGCGCATTGACTCAGTGCAGTATTCAGCCTCTCTGGTGTCAAGTCTGATTTTGGAAAAAAAAAAAAAAAAAAATCCAAAATCAGACAGAGTGTTGAGACCAGAGAGGCTAAGACCGCATTGACTCAGTGCGGTATTCAGCCTCTCTGGTGTCAAGTCTGATTTTGGAAAAAAAAAAAAAAAATCCAAAATCAGACAGAGTGTTGAGACCAGAGAGGCTAAGACCGCATTGACTCAGTGCGGTATTCAGCCTCTCTGGTGTCAAGTCTGATTTTAGAAAAAAAAAAAAAAAAAATCCAAAATCAGACAGAGTGTTGAGACCAGAGAGGCTAAGACCGCATTGACTCAGTGCGGTATTCAGCCTCTCTGGTGTCAAGTCTGATTTTGGAAAAAAAAAAAAAATCCAAAATCAGACAGAGTGTTGAGACCAGAGAGGCTAAGACCGCATTGACTCAGTGCGGTATTCAGCCTCTCTGGTGTCAAGTCTGATTTTGGAATAAAAAAAAAAAAATCCAAAATCAGACAGTGTTGACACCAGAGAGGCTAAGAGCGCATTGACTCAGTGCGGTATTCAGCCTCTCTGGTGTCAAGTCTGATTTTGGAAAAAAAAAAAAAAAATCCAAAATCAGACAGAGTGTTGAGACCAGAGAGGCTAAGACCGCATTGACTCAGTGCGGTATTCAGCCTCTCTGGTGTCAAGTCTGATTTTGGAAAAAAAAAAAAAAAAAATCCAAAATCAGACAGAGTGTTGACACCAGAGAGGCTAAGACCGCATTGACTCAGTGCGGTATTCAGCCTCTCTGGTGTCAAGTCTGATTTTGGAAAAAAAAAAAAAAATCCAAAATCAGACAGAGTGTTGAGACCAGAGAGGCTAAGAGCGCATTGACTCAGTGCGGTATGCAGCCTCTCTGGTGTCAAGTCTGATTTTGGAAAAAAAAAAAAATCCAAAATCAGACAGAGTGTTGAGACCAGAGAGGCTAAGAGCGCATTGACTCAGTGCGGTATGCAGCCTCTCTGGTGTCAAGTCTGATTTTGGAATAAAATAAAAAAAAAATCCAAAATCAGACAGTGTTGACACCAGAGAGGCTAAGAGCGCATTGACTCAGTGCGGTATTCAGCCTCTCTGGTGTCAAGTCTGATTTTGGAAAAAAAAAAAAAAAATCCAAAATCAGACAGAGTGTTGAGACCAGAGAGGCTAAGACCGCATTGACTCAGTGCGGTATTCAGCCTCTCTGGTGTCAAGTCTGATTTTGGAAAAAAAAAAAAAAAAATCCAAAATCAGACAGAGTGTTGAGACCAGAGAGGCTAAGACCGCATTGACTCAGTGCGGTATTCAGCCTCTCTGGTGTCAAGTCTGATTTTGGAAAAAAAAAAAAAAAAATCCAAAATCAGACAGAGTGTTGAGACCAGAGAGGCTAAGACCGCATTGACTCAGTGCGGTATTCAGCCTCTCTGGTGTCAAGTCTGATTTTGGAAAAAAAAAAAAAAATCCAAAATCAGACAGAGTGTTGACACCAGAGAGGCTAAGACCGCATTGACTCAGTGCGGTATTCAGCCTCTCTGGTGTCAAGTCTGATTTTGGGAAAAAAAAAAAAAATCCAAAATCAGACAGAGTGTTGAGACCAGAGAGGCTAAGACCGCATTGACTCAGTGCGGTATTCAGCCTCTCTGGTGTCAAGTCTGATTTTGGAAAAAAAAAAAAAAATCCAAAATCAGACAGTGTTGACACCAGAGAGGCTAAGAGCGCATTGACTCAGTGCAGTATTCAGCCTCTCTGGTGTCAAGTCTGATTTTGGAAAAAAAAAAAAAAAAAAAATCCAAAATCAGACAGAGTGTTGAGACCAGAGAGGCTAAGACCGCATTGACTCAGTGCGGTATTCAGCCTCTCTGGTGTCAAGTCTGATTTTGGAAAAAAAAAAAAAAAATCCAAAATCAGACAGAGTGTTGAGACCAGAGAGGCTAAGACCGCATTGACTCAGTGCGGTATTCAGCCTCTCTGGTGTCAAGTCTGATTTTAGAAAAAAAAAAAAAAAAAATCCAAAATCAGACAGAGTGTTGAGACCAGAGAGGCTAAGACCGCATTGACTCAGTGCGGTATTCAGCCTCTCTGGTATCAAGTCTGATTTTGGAAAAAAAAAAAAAATCCAAAATCAGACAGAGTGTTGAGACCAGAGAGGCTAAGACCGCATTGACTCAGTGCGGTATTCAGCCTCTCTGGTGTCAAGTCTGATTTTGGAATAAAAAAAAAAAAAAATCCAAAATCAGACAGTGTTGACACCAGAGAGGCTAAGAGCGCATTGACTCAGTGCGGTATTCAGCCTCTCTGGTGTCAAGTCTGATTTTGGAAAAAAAAAAAAAAAATCCAAAATCAGACAGAGTGTTGAGACCAGAGAGGCTAAGACTGCATTGACTCAGTGCGGTATTCAGCCTCTCTGGTGTCAAGTCTGATTTTGGAAAAAAAAAAAAAAAAAATCCAAAATCAGACAGAGTGTTGACACCAGAGAGGCTAAGACCGCATTGACTCAGTGCGGTATTCAGCCTCTCTGGTGTCAAGTCTGATTTTGGAAAAAAAAAAAAAAATCCAAAATCAGACAGAGTGTTGAGACCAGAGAGGCTAAGAGCGCATTGACTCAGTGCGGTATGCAGCCTCTCTGGTGTCAAGTCTGATTTTGGAAAAAAAAAAAAATCCAAAATCAGACAGAGTGTTGAGACCAGAGAGGCTAAGAGCGCATTGACTCAGTGCGGTATGCAGCCTCTCTGGTGTCAAGTCTGATTTTGGAATAAAATAAAAAAAAAAATCCAAAATCAGACAGTGTTGACACCAGAGAGGCTAAGAGCGCATTGACTCAGTGCGGTATTCAGCCTCTCTGGTGTCAAGTCTGATTTTGGAAAAAAAAAAAAAAAAATCCAAAATCAGACAGAGTGTTGAGACCAGAGAGGCTAAGACCGCATTGACTCAGTGCGGTATTCAGCCTCTCTGGTGTCAAGTCTGATTTTGGAAAAAAAAAAAAAATCCAAAATCAGACAGAGTGTTGACACCAGAGAGGCTAAGACCGCATTGACTCAGTGCGGTATTCAGCCTCTCTGGTGTCAAGTCTGATTTTGGAAAAAAAAAAAAAAAAAAATCCAAAATCAGACAGAGTGTTGAGACCAGAGAGGCTAAGACCGCATTGACTCAGTGCGGTATTCAGCCTCTCTGGTGTCAAGTCTGATTTTGGAAAAAAAAAAAAAAAATCCAAAATCAGACAGAGTGTTGAGACCAGAGAGGCTAAGACCGCATTGACTCAGTGCGGTATTCAGCCTCTCTGGTGTCAAGTCTGATTTTAGAAAAAAAAAAAAAAAAAATCCAAAATCAGACAGAGTGTTGAGACCAGAGAGGCTAAGACCGCATTGACTCAGTGCGGTATTCAGCCTCTCTGGTGTCAAGTCTGATTTTGGAAAAAAAAAAAAAATCCAAAATCAGACAGAGTGTTGAGACCAGAGAGGCTAAGACCGCATTGACTCAGTGCGGTATTCAGCCTCTCTGGTGTCAAGTCTGATTTTGGAATAAAAAAAAAAAAAATCCAAAATCAGACAGTGTTGACACCAGAGAGGCTAAGAGCGCATTGACTCAGTGCGGTATTCAGCCTCTCTGGTGTCAAGTCTGATTTTGGAAAAAAAAAAAAAAAATCCAAAATCAGACAGAGTGTTGAGACCAGAGAGGCTAAGACCGCATTGACTCAGTGCGGTATTCAGCCTCTCTGGTGTCAAGTCTGATTTTGGAAAAAAAAAAAAAAAAAATCCAAAATCAGACAGAGTGTTGACACCAGAGAGGCTAAGACCGCATTGACTCAGTGCGGTATTCAGCCTCTCTGGTGTCAAGTCTGATTTTGGAAAAAAAAAAAAAAATCCAAAATCAGACAGAGTGTTGAGACCAGAGAGGCTAAGAGCGCATTGACTCAGTGCGGTATGCAGCCTCTCTGGTGTCAAGTCTGATTTTGGAAAAAAAAAAAAATCCAAAATCAGACAGAGTGTTGAGACCAGAGAGGCTAAGAGCGCATTGACTCAGTGCGGTATGCAGCCTCTCTGGTGTCAAGTCTGATTTTGGAATAAAATAAAAAAAAAATCCAAAATCAGACAGTGTTGACACCAGAGAGGCTAAGAGCGCATTGACTCAGTGCGGTATTCAGCCTCTCTGGTGTCAAGTCTGATTTTGGAAAAAAAAAAAAAAAATCCAAAATCAGACAGAGTGTTGAGACCAGAGAGGCTAAGACCGCATTGACTCAGTGCGGTATTCAGCCTCTCTGGTGTCAAGTCTGATTTTGGAAAAAAAAAAAAAAAAAATCCAAAATCAGACAGAGTGTTGAGACCAGAGAGGCTAAGACCGCATTGACTCAGTGCGGTATTCAGCCTCTCTGGTGTCAAGTCTGATTTTGGAAAAAAAAAAAAAAAAATCCAAAATCAGACAGAGTGTTGAGACCAGAGAGGCTAAGACCGCATTGACTCAGTGCGGTATTCAGCCTCTCTGGTGTCAAGTCTGATTTTGGAAAAAAAAAAAAAAAATCCAAAATCAGACAGAGTGTTGACACCAGAGAGGCTAAGACCGCATTGACTCAGTGCGGTATTCAGCCTCTCTGGTGTCAAGTCTGATTTTGGGAAAAAAAAAAAAAATCCAAAATCAGACAGAGTGTTGAGACCAGAGAGGCTAAGACCGCATTGACTCAGTGCGGTATTCAGCCTCTCTGGTGTCAAGTCTGATTTTGGAAAAAAAAAAAAAAATCCAAAATCAGACAGTGTTGACACCAGAGAGGCTAAGAGCGCATTGACTCAGTGCAGTATTCAGCCTCTCTGGTGTCAAGTCTGATTTTGGAAAAAAAAAAAAAAAAAAATCCAAAATCAGACAGAGTGTTGAGACCAGAGAGGCTAAGACCGCATTGACTCAGTGCGGTATTCAGCCTCTCTGGTGTCAAGTCTGATTTTGGAAAAAAAAAAAAAAAATCCAAAATCAGACAGAGTGTTGAGACCAGAGAGGCTAAGACCGCATTGACTCAGTGCGGTATTCAGCCTCTCTGGTGTCAAGTCTGATTTTAGAAAAAAAAAAAAAAAAAATCCAAAATCAGACAGAGTGTTGAGACCAGAGAGGCTAAGACCGCATTGACTCAGTGCGGTATTCAGCCTCTCTGGTATCAAGTCTGATTTTGGAAAAAAAAAAAAAATCCAAAATCAGACAGAGTGTTGAGACCAGAGAGGCTAAGACCGCATTGACTCAGTGCGGTATTCAGCCTCTCTGGTGTCAAGTCTGATTTTGGAATAAAAAAAAAAAAAAATCCAAAATCAGACAGTGTTGACACCAGAGAGGCTAAGAGCGCATTGACTCAGTGCGGTATTCAGCCTCTCTGGTGTCAAGTCTGATTTTGGAAAAAAAAAAAAAAAATCCAAAATCAGACAGAGTGTTGAGACCAGAGAGGCTAAGACTGCATTGACTCAGTGCGGTATTCAGCCTCTCTGGTGTCAAGTCTGATTTTGGAAAAAAAAAAAAAAAAAATCCAAAATCAGACAGAGTGTTGACACCAGAGAGGCTAAGACCGCATTGACTCAGTGCGGTATTCAGCCTCTCTGGTGTCAAGTCTGATTTTGGAAAAAAAAAAAAAAATCCAAAATCAGACAGAGTGTTGAGACCAGAGAGGCTAAGAGCGCATTGACTCAGTGCGGTATGCAGCCTCTCTGGTGTCAAGTCTGATTTTGGAAAAAAAAAAAAAATCCAAAATCAGACAGAGTGTTGAGACCAGAGAGGCTAAGAGCGCATTGACTCAGTGCGGTATGCAGCCTCTCTGGTGTCAAGTCTGATTTTGGAATAAAATAAAAAAAAAAATCCAAAATCAGACAGTGTTGACACCAGAGAGGCTAAGAGCGCATTGACTCAGTGCGGTATTCAGCCTCTCTGGTGTCAAGTCTGATTTTGGAAAAAAAAAAAAAAAATCCAAAATCAGACAGAGTGTTGAGACCAGAGAGGCTAAGACCGCATTGACTCAGTGCGGTATTCAGCCTCTCTGGTGTCAAGTCTGATTTTGGAAAAAAAAAAAAAATCCAAAATCAGACAGAGTGTTGACACCAGAGAGGCTAAGACCGCATTGACTCAGTGCGGTATTCAGCCTCTCTGGTGTCAAGTCTGATTTTGGAAAAAAAAAAAAAAAAAAATCCAAAATCAGACAGAGTGTTGAGACCAGAGAGGCTAAGACCGCATTGACTCAGTGCGGTATTCAGCCTCTCTGGTGTCAAGTCTGATTTTGGAAAAAAAAAAAAAAAATCCAAAATCAGACAGAGTGTTGACACCAGAGAGGCTAAGACCGCATTGACTCAGTGCGGTATTCAGCCTCTCTGGTGTCAAGTCTGATTTTGGAAAAAAAAAAAAAAATCCAAAATCAGACAGAGTGTTGACACCAGAGAGGCTAAGACCGCATTGACTCAGTGCGGTATTCAGCCTCTCTGGTGTCAAGTCTGATTTTGGAAAAAAAAAAAAAAATCCAAAATCAGACAGAGTGTTGAGACCAGAGAGGCTAAGAGCGCATTGACTCAGTGCGGTATGCAGCCTCTCTGGTGTCAAGTCTGATTTTGGAAAAAAAAAAAAAATCCAAAATCAGACAGAGTGTTGAGACCAGAGAGGCTAAGAGCGCATTGACTCAGTGCGGTATGCAGCCTCTCTGGTGTCAAGTCTGATTTTGGAATAAAATAAAATAAAAATCCAAAATCAGACAGCGTTGACACCAGAGAGGCTAAGAGCGCATTGACTCAGTGCGGTATTCAGCCTCTCTGGTGTCAAGTCTGATTTTGGAAAAAAAAAAAAAAAATCCAAAATCAGACAGAGTGTTGAGACCAGAGAGGCTAAGACCGCATTGACTCAGTGCGGTATTCAGCCTCTCTGGTGTCAAGTCTGATTTTGGAAAAAAAAAAAAAAAAAATCCAAAATCAGACAGAGTGTTGAGACCAGAGAGGCTAAGACCGCATTGACTCAGTGCGGTATTCAGCCTCTCTGGTGTCAAGTCTGATTTTGGAAAAAAAAAAAAAAAATCCAAAATCAGACAGTGTTGACACCAGAGAGGCTAAGAGCGCATTGACTCAGTGCAGTATTCAGCCTCTCTGGTGTCAAGTCTGATTTTGGAAAAAAAAAAAAAAAAAAATCCAAAATCAGACAGAGTGTTGAGACCAGAGAGGCTAAGACCGCATTGACTCAGTGCGGTATTCAGCCTCTCTGGTGTCAAGTCTGATTTTGGAAAAAAAAAAAAAAAATCCAAAATCAGACAGAGTGTTGAGACCAGAGAGGCTAAGACCGCCTTGACTCAGTGCGGTATTCAGCCTCTCTGGTGTCAAGTCTGATTTTAGAAAAAAAAAAAAAAAAAATCCAAAATCAGACAGAGTGTTGAGACCAGAGAGGCTAAGACCGCATTGACTCAGTGCGGTATTCAGCCTCTCTGGTGTCAAGTCTGATTTTGGAAAAAAAAAAAAAATCCAAAATCAGACAGAGTGTTGAGACCAGAGAGGCTAAGACCGCATTGACTCAGTGCGGTATTCAGCCTCTCTGGTGTCAAGTCTGATTTTGGAATAAAAAAAAAAAAAATCCAAAATCAGACAGTGTTGACACCAGAGAGGCTAAGAGCGCATTGACTCAGTGCGGTATTCAGCCTCTCTGGTGTCAAGTCTGATTTTGGAAAAAAAAAAAAAAAATCCAAAATCAGACAGAGTGTTGAGACCAGAGAGGCTAAGACCGCATTGACTCAGTGCGGTATTCAGCCTCTCTGGTGTCAAGTCTGATTTTGGAAAAAAAAAAAAAAAAAATCCAAAATCAGACAGAGTGTTGACACCAGAGAGGCTAAGACCGCATTGACTCAGTGCGGTATTCAGCCTCTCTGGTGTCAAGTCTGATTTTGGAAAAAAAAAAAAAAAATCCAAAATCAGACAGAGTGTTGAGACCAGAGAGGCTAAGAGCGCATTGACTCAGTGCGGTATGCAGCCTCTCTGGTGTCAAGTCTGATTTTGGAAAAAAAAAAAAATCCAAAATCAGACAGAGTGTTGAGACCAGAGAGGCTAAGAGCGCATTGACTCAGTGCGGTATGCAGCCTCTCTGGTGTCAAGTCTGATTTTGGAATAAAATAAAAAAAAAAATCCAAAATCAGACAGTGTTGACACCAGAGAGGCTAAGAGCGCATTGACTCAGTGCGGTATTCAGCCTCTCTGGTGTCAAGTCTGATTTTGGAAAAAAAAAAAAAAAAATCCAAAATCAGACAGAGTGTTGAGACCAGAGAGGCTAAGACCGCATTGACTCAGTGCGGTATTCAGCCTCTCTGGTGTCAAGTCTGATTTTGGAAAAAAAAAAAAAAAAAATCCAAAATCAGACAGAGTGTTGAGACCAGAGAGGCTAAGACCGCATTGACTCAGTGCGGTATTCAGCCTCTCTGGTGTCAAGTCTGATTTTGGAAAAAAAAAAAAAAAAATCCAAAATCAGACAGAGTGTTGAGACCAGAGAGGCTAAGACCGCATTGACTCAGTGCGGTATTCAGCCTCTCTGGTGTCAAGTCTGATTTTGGAAAAAAAAAAAAAAATCCAAAATCAGACAGAGTGTTGACACCAGAGAGGCTAAGACCGCATTGACTCAGTGCGGTATTCAGCCTCTCTGGTGTCAAGTCTGATTTTGGGAAAAAAAAAAAAAAATCCAAAATCAGACAGAGTGTTGAGACCAGAGAGGCTAAGACCGCATTGACTCAGTGCGGTATTCAGCCTCTCTGGTGTCAAGTCTGATTTTGGAAAAAAAAAAAAAAAAATCCAAAATCAGACAGAGTGTTGACACCAGAGAGGCTAAGAGCGCATTGACTCAGTGCGGTATTCAGCCTCTCTGGTGTCAAGTCTGATTTTGAAAAAAAAAAAAAAAAATCCAAAATCAGACAGAGTGTTGAGACCAGAGAGGCTAAGACCGCATTGACTCAGTGCGGTATTCAGCCTCTCTGGTGTCAAGTCTGATTTTGGAATAAAAAAAAAAAAAATCCAAAATCAGACAGAGTGTTGAGACCAGAGAGGCTAAGACCGCATTGACTCAGTGCGGTATTCAGCCTCTCTGGTGTCAAGTCTGATTTTGGAAAAAAAAAAAAAAAGAAAATCCAAAATCAGACAGAGTGTTGAGACCAGAGAGGCTAAGACCGCATTGACTCAGTGCGGTATTCAGCCTCTCTGATGTCAAGTCTGATTTTGGAAAAAAAAAAAAAAAAATCCAAAATCAGACAGAGTGTTGAGACCAGAGAGGCTAAGACCGCATTGACTCAGTGCGGTATTCAGCCTCTCTGGTGTCAAGTCTGATTTTGGAAAAAAGAAAAAAAAAGAAAATCCAAAATCAGACAGAGTGTTGAGACCAGAGAGGCTAAGACCGCATTGACTCAGTGCGGTATTCAGCCTCTCTGGTGTCAAGTCTGATTTTGGAAAAAAAAAAAAAAAAAAATCCAAAATCAGACAGAGTGTTGAGACCAGAGAGGCTAAGACCGCATTGACTCAGTGCGGTATTCAGCCTCTCTGGTGTCAAGTCTGATTTTGGAAAAAAAAAAAAAATCCAAAATCAGACAGAGTGTTGACACCAGAGAGGCTAAGACCGCATTGACTCAGTGCGGTATTCAGCCTCTCTGGTGTCAAGTCTGATTTTGGAAAAAAAAAAAAAAAATCCAAAATCAGACAGAGTGTTGACACCAGAGAGGCTAAGACCGCATTGACTCAGTGCGGTATTCAGCCTCTCTGGTGTCAAGTCTGATTTTGGAAAAAAAAAAAAAATCCAAAATCAGACAGAGTGTTGACACCAGAGAGGCTAAGACCGCATTGACTCAGTGCGGTATTCAGCCTCTCTGGTGTCAAGTCTGATTTTGGAAAAAAAAAAAAAAATCCAAAATCAGACAGAGTGTTGAGACCAGAGAGGCTAAGAGCGCATTGACTCAGTGCGGTATGCAGCCTCTCTGGTGTCAAGTCTGATTTTGGAAAAAAAAAAAAATCCAAAATCAGACAGAGTGTTGAGACCAGAGAGGCTAAGAGCGCATTGACTCAGTGCGGTATGCAGCCTCTCTGGTGTCAAGTCTGATTTTGGAATAAAATAAAAAAAAAATCCAAAATCAGACAGTGTTGACACCAGAGAGGCTAAGAGCGCATTGACTCAGTGCGGTATTCAGCCTCTCTGGTGTCAAGTCTGATTTTGGAAAAAAAAAAAAAAAATCCAAAATCAGACAGAGTGTTGAGACCAGAGAGGCTAAGACCGCATTGACTCAGTGCGGTATTCAGCCTCTCTGGTGTCAAGTCTGATTTTGGAAAAAAAAAAAAAAAAAATCCAAAATCAGACAGAGTGTTGAGACCAGAGAGGCTAAGACCGCATTGACTCAGTGCGGTATTCAGCCTCTCTGGTGTCAAGTCTGATTTTGGAAAAAAAAAAAAAAAATCCAAAATCAGACAGTGTTGACACCAGAGAGGCTAAGAGCGCATTGACTCAGTGCAGTATTCAGCCTCTCTGGTGTCAAGTCTGATTTTGGAAAAAAAAAAAAAAAAAAATCCAAAATCAGACAGAGTGTTGAGACCAGAGAGGCTAAGACCGCATTGACTCAGTGTGGTATTCAGCCTCTCTGGTGTCAAGTCTGATTTTGGAAAAAAAAAAAAAAAAATCCAAAATCAGACAGAGTGTTGAGACCAGAGAGGCTAAGACCGCATTGACTCAGTGCGGTATTCAGCCTCTCTGGTGTCAAGTCTGATTTTAGAAAAAAAAAAAAAAAAAATCCAAAATCAGACAGAGTGTTGAGACCAGAGAGGCTAAGACCGCATTGACTCAGTGCAGTATTCAGCCTCTCTGGTGTCAAGTCTGATTTTGGAATAAAAAAAAAAAAAAATCCAAAATCAGACAGTGTTGACACCAGAGAGGCTAAGAGCGCATTGACTCAGTGCGGTATTCAGCCTCTCTGGTGTCAAGTCTGATTTTGGAAAAAAAAAAAAAAAATCCAAAATCAGACAGAGTGTTGAGACCAGAGAGGCTAAGACCGCATTGACTCAGTGCGGTATTCAGCCTCTCTGGTGTCAAGTCTGATTTTGGAAAAAAAAAAAAAAAAAATCCAAAATCAGACAGAGTGTTGACACCAGAGAGGCTAAGACCGCATTGACTCAGTGCGGTATTTAGCCTCTCTGGTGTCAAGTCTGATTTTGGAAAAAAAAAAAAAAATCCAAAATCAGACAGAGTGTTGAGACCAGAGAGGCTAAGAGCGCATTGACTCAGTGCGGTATGCAGCCTCTCTGGTGTCAAGTCTGATTTTGGAAAAAAAAAAAAATCCAAAATCAGACAGAGTGTTGAGACCAGAGAGGCTAAGAGCGCATTGACTCAGTGCGGTATGCAGCCTCTCTGGTGTCAAGTCTGATTTTGGAATAAAATAAAAAAAAAATCCAAAATCAGACAGTGTTGACACCAGAGAGGCTAAGAGCGCATTGACTCAGTGTGGTATTCAGCCTCTCTGGTGTCAAGTCTGATTTTGGAAAAAAAAAAAAAAAATCCAAAATCAGACAGAGTGTTGAGACCAGAGAGGCTAAGACCGCATTGACTCAGTGCGGTATTCAGCCTCTCTGGTGTCAAGTCTGATTTTGGAAAAAAAAAAAAAAATCCAAAATCAGACAGAGTGTTGACACCAGAGAGGCTAAGACCGCATTGACTCAGTGCGGTATTCAGCCTCTCTGGTGTCAAGTCTGATTTTGGAAAAAAAAAAAAAAAATCCAAAATCAGACAGAGTGTTGACACCAGAGAGGCTAAGACCGCATTGACTCAGTGCGGTATTCAGCCTCTCTGGTGTCAAGTCTGATTTTGGAAAAAAAAAAAAAATCCAAAATCAGACAGAGTGTTGACACCAGAGAGGCTAAGACCGCATTGACTCAGTGCGGTATTCAGCCTCTCTGGTGTCAAGTCTGATTTTGGAAAAAAAAAAAAAAAATCCAAAATCAGACAGAGTGTTGAGACCAGAGAGGCTAAGAGCGCATTGACTCAGTGCGGTATTCAGCCTCTCTGGTGTCAAGTCTGATTTTGGAAAAAAAAAAAAAATCCAAAATCAGACAGAGTGTTGACACCAGAGAGGCTAAGACCGCATTGACTCAGTGCGGTATTCAGCCTCTCTGGTGTCAAGTCTGATTTTGGAAAAAAAAAAAAAAATCCAAAATCAGACAGAGTGTTGAGACCAGAGAGGCTAAGAGCGCATTGACTCAGTGCGGTATGCAGCCTCTCTGGTGTCAAGTCTGATTTTGGAAAAAAAAAAAAATCCAAAATCAGACAGAGTGTTGAGACCAGAGAGGCTAAGAGCGCATTGACTCAGTGCGGTATGCAGCCTCTCTGGTGTCAAGTCTGATTTTGGAATAAAATAAAAAAAAAATCCAAAATCAGACAGTGTTGACACCAGAGAGGCTAAGAGCGCATTGACTCAGTGCGGTATTCAGCCTCTCTGGTGTCAAGTCTGATTTTGGAAAAAAAAAAAAAAATCCAAAATCAGACAGAGTGTTGAGACCAGAGAGGCTAAGACCGCATTGACCCAGTGCGGTATTCAGCCTCTCTGGTGTCAAGTCTGATTTTGGAAAAAAAAAAAAAAATCCAAAATCAGACAGAGTGTTGAGACCAGAGAGGCTAAGAGCGCATTGACTCAGTGCGGTATGCAGCCTCTCTGGTGTCAAGTCTGATTTTGGAAAAAAAAAAAAAAAATCCAAAATCAGACAGTGTTGACACCAGAGAGGCTAAGAGCGCATTGACTCAGTGCAGTATTCAGCCTCTCTGGTGTCAAGTCTGATTTTGGAAAAAAAAAAAAAAAAAAATCCAAAATCAGACAGAGTGTTGAGACCAGAGAGGCTAAGACCGCATTGACTCAGTGCGGTATTCAGCCTCTCTGGTGTCAAGTCTGATTTTGGAAAAAAAAAAAAAAAATCCAAAATCAGACAGAGTGTTGAGACCAGAGAGGCTAAGACCGCATTGACTCAGTGCGGTATTCAGCCTCTCTGGTGTCAAGTCTGATTTTAGAAAAAAAAAAAAAAAAAATCCAAAATCAGACAGAGTGTTGACACCAGAGAGGCTAAGAGCGCATTGACTCAGTGCGGTATTCAGCCTCTCTGGTGTCAAGTCTGATTTTGGAAAAAAAAAAAAAAAAATCCAAAATCAGACAGAGTGTTGACACCAGAGAGGCTAAGAGCGCATTGACTCAGTGCGGTATTCAGCCTCTCTGGTGTCAAGTCTGATTTTGGAAAAAAAAAAAAAAAATCCAAAATCAGACAGAGTGTTGAGACCAGAGAGGCTAAGACCGCATTGACTCAGTGCGGTATTCAGCCTCTCTGGTGTCAAGTCTGATTTTGGAATAAAAAAAAAAAAAATCCAAAATCAGACAGAGTGTTGAGACCAGAGAGGCTAAGACCGCATTGACTCAGTGCGGTATTCAGCCTCTCTGGTGTCAAGTCTGATTTTGGAAAAAAAAAAAAAAAGAAAATCCAAAATCAGACAGAGTGTTGAGACCAGAGAGGCTAAGACCGCATTGACTCAGTGCGGTATTCAGCCTCTCTGGTGTCAAGTCTGATTTTGGAAAAAAAAAAAAAAAAAATCCAAAATCAGACAGAGTGTTGAGACCAGAGAGGCTAAGACCGCATTGACTCAGTGCGGTATTCAGCCTCTCTGGTGTCAAGTCTGATTTTGGAAAAAAGAAAAAAAAAGAAAATCCAAAATCAGACAGAGTGTTGAGACCAGAGAGGCTAAGACCGCATTGACTCAGTGCGGTATTCAGCCTCTCTGGTGTCAAGTCTGATTTTGGAAAAAAAAAAAAAAAAAAATCCAAAATCAGACAGAGTGTTGAGACCAGAGAGGCTAAGACCGCATTGACTCAGTGCGGTATTCAGCCTCTCTGGTGTCAAGTCTGATTTTGGAAAAAAAAAAAAAATCCAAAATCAGACAGAGTGTTGACACGAGAGAGGCTAAGACCGCATTGACTCAGTGCGGTATTCAGCCTCTCTGGTGTCAAGTCTGATTTTGGAAAAAAAAAAAAAAAATCCAAAATCAGACAGAGTGTTGACACCAGAGAGGCTAAGACCGCATTGACTCAGTGCGGTATTCAGCCTCTCTGGTGTCAAGTCTGATTTTGGAAAAAAAAAAAAAATCCAAAATCAGACAGAGTGTTGAGACCAGAGAGGCTAAGAGCGCATTGACTCAGTGCGGTATGCAGCCTCTCTGGTGTCAAGTCTGATTTTGGAAAAAAAAAAAAATCCAAAATCAGACAGAGTGTTGAGACCAGAGAGGCTAAGAGCGCATTGACTCAGTGCGGTATGCAGCCTCTCTGGTGTCAAGTCTGATTTTGGAATAAAATAAAAAAAAAATCCAAAATCAGACAGTGTTGACACCAGAGAGGCTAAGAGCGCATTGACTCAGTGCGGTATTCAGCCTCTCTGGTGTCAAGTCTGATTTTGGAAAAAAAAAAAAAAATCCAAAATCAGACAGAGTGTTGAGACCAGAGAGGCTAAGACCGCATTGACTCAGTGCGGTATTCAGCATCTCTCGTGTCAAGTCTGATTTTGGAAAAAAAAAAAAAAAAAATCCAAAATCAGACAGAGTGTTGAGACCAGAGAGGCTAAGACCGCATTGACTCAGTGCGGTATTCAGCCTCTCTGGTGTCAAGTCTGATTTTGGAAAAAAAAAAAAAAAAATCCAAAATCAGACAGTGTTGACACCAGAGAGGCTAAGAGCGCATTGACTCAGTGCAGTATTCAGCCTCTCTGGTGTCAAGTCTGATTTTGGAAAAAAAAAAAAAAAAAAATCCAAAATCAGACAGAGTGTTGAGACCAGAGAGGCTAAGACCGCATTGACTCAGTGCGGTATTCAGCCTCTCTGGTGTCAAGTCTGATTTTGGAAAAAAAAAAAAAAAATCCAAAATCAGACAGAGTGTTGAGACCAGAGAGGCTAAGACCGCATTGACTCAGTGCGGTATTCAGCCTCTCTGGTGTCAAGTCTGATTTTAGAAAAAAAAAAAAAAAAAAATCCAAAATCAGACAGAGTGTTGAGACCAGAGAGGCTAAGACCGCATTGACTCAGTGCGGTATTCAGCCTCTCTGGTGTCAAGTCTGATTTTGGAAAAAAAAAAAAAAATCCAAAATCAGACAGAGTGTTGAGACCAGAGAGGCTAAGACCGCATTGACTCAGTGCGGTATTCAGCCTCTCTGGTGTCAAGTCTGATTTTGGAATAAAAAAAAAAAAAAATCCAAAATCAGACAGTGTTGACACCAGAGAGGCTAAGAGCGCATTGACTCAGTGCGGTATTCAGCCTCTCTGGTGTCAAGTCTGATTTTGGAAAAAAAAAAAAAAAAATCCAAAATCAGACAGAGTGTTGAGACCAGAGAGGCTAAGACCGCATTGACTCAGTGCGGTATTCAGCCTCTCTGGTGTCAAGTCTGATTTTGGAAAAAAAAAAAAAAAAAATCCAAAATCAGACAGAGTGTTGACACCAGAGAGGCTAAGACCGCATTGACTCAGTGCGGTATTCAGCCTCTCTGGTGTCAAGTCTGATTTTGGAAAAAAAAAAAAAAAATCCAAAATCAGACAGAGTGTTGAGACCAGAGAGGCTAAGAGCGCATTGACTCAGTGCGGTATGCAGCCTCTCTGGTGTCAAGTCTGATTTTGGAAAAAAAAAAAATCCAAAATCAGACAGAGTGTTGAGACCAGAGAGGCTAAGAGCGCATTGACTCAGTGCGGTATGCAGCCTCTCTGGTGTCAAGTCTGATTTTGGAATAAAATAAAAAAAAAATCCAAAATCAGACAGTGTTGACACCAGAGAGGCTAAGAGCGCATTGACTCAGTGCGGTATTCAGCCTCTCTGGTGTCAAGTCTGATTTTGGAAAAAAAAAAAAAAAATCCAAAATCAGACAGAGTGTTGAGACCAGAGAGGCTAAGACCGCATTGACTCAGTGCGGTATTCAGCCTCTCTGGTGTCAAGTCTGATTTTGGAAAAAAAAAAAAAATCCAAAATCAGACAGAGTGTTGACACCAGAGAGGCTAAGACCGCATTGACTCAGTGCGGTATTCAGCCTCTCTGGTGTCAAGTCTGATTTTGGAAAAAAAAAAAAAAAATCCAAAATCAGACAGAGTGTTGACACCAGAGAGGCTAAGACCGCATTGACTCAGTGCGGTATTCAGCCTCTCTGGTGTCAAGTCTGATTTTGGAAAAAAAAAAAAAATCCAAAATCAGACAGAGTGTTGACACCAGAGAGGCTAAGACCGCATTGACTCAGTGCGGTATTCAGCCTCTCTGGTGTCAAGTCTGATTTTGGAAAAAAAAAAAAAAATCCAAAATCAGACAGAGTGTTGAGACCAGAGAGGCTAAGAGCGCATTGACTCAGTGCGGTATGCAGCCTCTCTGGTGTCAAGTCTGATTTTGGAAAAAAAAAAAAATCCAAAATCAGACAGAGTGTTGAGACCAGAGAGGCTAAGAGCGCATTGACTCAGTGCGGTATGCAGCCTCTCTGGTGTCAAGTCTGATTTTGGAATAAAATAAAAAAAAAATCCAAAATCAGACAGTGTTGACACCAGAGAGGCTAAGAGCGCATTGACTCAGTGCGGTATTCAGCCTCTCTGGTGTCAAGTCTGATTTTAGAAAAAAAAAAAAAAAAAATCCAAAATCAGACAGAGTGTTGAGACCAGAGAGGCTAAGACCGCATTGACTCAGTGCGAATTCAGCCTCTCTGGTGTCAAGTCTGATTTTGGAAAAAAATAAAAAATCCAAAATCAGACAGAGTGTTGAGACCAGAGAGGCTAAGACCGCATTGACTCAGTGCGGTATTCAGCCTCTCTGGTGTCAAGTCTGATTTTGGAATAAAAAAAAAAAAAATCCAAAATCAGACAGTGTTGACACCAGAGAGGCTAAGAGCGCATTGACTCAGTGCGGTATTCAGCCTCTCTGGTGTCAAGTCTGATTTTGGAAAAAAAAAAAAAAATCCAAAATCAGACAGAGTGTTGAGACCAGAGAGGCTAAGAGCGCATTGACTCAGTGCGGTATGCAGCCTCTCTGGTGTCAAGTCTGATTTTGGAAAAAAAAAAAAATCCAAAATCAGACAGAGTGTTGAGACCAGAGAGGCTAAGAGCGCATTGACTCAGTGCGGTATGCAGCCTCTCTGGTGTCAAGTCTGATTTTGGAATAAAATAAAAAAAAAATCCAAAATCAGACAGTGTTGACACCAGAGAGGCTAAGAGTGCATTGACTCAGTGCGGTATTCAGCCTCTCTGGTGTCAAGTCTGATTTTGGAAAAAAAAAAAAAAAATCCAAAATCAGACAGAGTGTTGAGACCAGAGAGGCTAAGACCGCATTGACTCAGTGCGGTATTCAGCCTCTCTGGTGTCAAGTCTGATTTTGGAAAAAAAAAAAAAAATCCAAAATCAGACAGAGTGTTGAGACCAGAGAGGCTAAGAGCGCATTGACTCAGTGCGGTATGCAGCCTCTCTGGTGTCAAGTCTGATTTTTGAAAAAAAAAAAAATCCAAAATCAGACAGAGTGTTGAGACCAGAGAGGCTAAGAGCGCATTGACTCAGTGCGGTATGCAGCCTCTCTGGTGTCAAGTCTGATTTTGGAATAAAATAAAAAAAAAATCCAAAATCAGACAGTGTTGACACCAGAGAGGCTAAGAGCGCATTGACTCAGTGCGGTATTCAGCCTCTCTGGTGTCAAGTCTGATTTTGGAAAAAAAAAAAAAAATCCAAAATCAGACAGAGTGTTGAGACCAGAGAGGCTAAGACCGCATTGACTCAGTGCGGTATTCAGCCTCTCTGGTGTCAAGTCTGATTTTGGAAAAAAAAAAAAAAAAAAATCCAAAATCAGACAGAGTGTTGAGACCAGAGAGGCTAAGACCGCATTGACTCAGTGCGGTATTCAGCCTCTCTGGTGTCAAGTCTGATTTTGGAAAAAAAAAAAAAAAATCCAAAATCAGACAGTGTTGACACCAGAGAGGCTAAGAGCGCATTGACTCAGTGCAGTATTCAGCCTCTCTGGTGTCAAGTCTGATTTTGGAAAAAAAAAAAAAAAAAAATCCAAAATCAGACAGAGTGTTGAGACCAGAGAGGCTAAGACCGCATTGACTCAGTGCGGTATTCAGCCTCTCTGGTGTCAAGTCTGATTTTGGAAAAAAAAAAAAAAAATCCAAAATCAGACAGAGTGTTGAGACCAGAGAGGCTAAGACCGCATTGACTCAGTGCGGTATTCAGCCTCTCTGGTGTCAAGTCTGATTTTAGAAAAAAAAAAAAAAAAATCCAAAATCAGACAGAGTGTTGAGACCAGAGAGGCTAAGACCGCATTGACTCAGTGCGGTATTCAGCCTCTCTGGTGTCAAGTCTGATTTTGGAAAAAAAAAAAAAATCCAAAATCAGACAGAGTGTTGAGACCAGAGAGGCTAAGACCGCATTGACTCAGTGCGGTATTCAGCCTCTCTGGTGTCAAGTCTGATTTTGGAATAAAAAAAAAAAAAAATCCAAAATCAGACAGTGTTGACACCAGAGAGGCTAAGAGCGCATTGACTCAGTGCGGTATTCAGCCTCTCTGGTGTCAAGTCTGATTTTGGAAAAAAAAAAAAAAATCCAAAATCAGACAGAGTGTTGAGACCAGAGAGGCTAAGACCGCATTGACTCAGTGCGGTATTCAGCCTCTCTGGTGTCAAGTCTGATTTTGGAAAAAAAAAAAAAAAAAATCCAAAATCAGACAGAGTGTTGACACCAGAGAGGCTAAGACCGCATTGACTCAGTGCGGTATTCAGCCTCTCTGGTGTCAAGTCTGATTTTGGAAAAAAAAAAAAAAATCCAAAATCAGACAGAGTGTTGAGACCAGAGAGGCTAAGAGCGCATTGACTCAGTGCGGTATGCAGCCTCTCTGGTGTCAAGTCTGATTTTGGAAAAAAAAAAAAATCCAAAATCAGACAGAGTGTTGAGACCAGAGAGGCTAAGAGCGCATTGACTCAGTGCGGTATGCAGCCTCTCTGGTGTCAAGTCTGATTTTGGAATAAAATAAAAAAAAAATCCAAAATCAGACAGTGTTGACACCAGAGAGGCTAAGAGCGCATTGACTCAGTGCGGTATTCAGCCTCTCTGGTGTCAAGTCTGATTTTGGAAAAAAAAAAAAAAAATCCAAAATCAGACAGAGTGTTGAGACCAGAGAGGCTAAGACCGCATTGACTCAGTGCGGTATTCAGCCTCTCTGGTGTCAAGTCTGATTTTGGAAAAAAAAAAAAAAAAATCCAAAATCAGACAGAGTGTTGAGACCAGAGAGGCTAAGACTGCATTGACTCAGTGCGGTATTCAGCCTCTCTGGTGTCAAGTCTGATTTTGGAAAAAAAAAAAAAAAAATCCAAAATCAGACAGAGTGTTGAGACCAGAGAGGCTAAGACCGCATTGACTCAGTGCGGTATTCAGCCTCTCTGGTGTCAAGTCTGATTTTGGAAAAAAAAAAAAAAATCCAAAATCAGACAGAGTGTTGACACCAGAGAGGCTAAGACCGCATTGACTCAGTGCGGTATTCAGCCTCTCTGGTGTCAAGTCTGATTTTGGGAAAAAAAAAAAAAATCCAAAATCAGACAGAGTGTTGAGACCAGAGAGGCTAAGACCGCATTGACTCAGTGCGGTATTCAGCCTCTCTGGTGTCAAGTCTGATTTTGGAAAAAAAAAAAAAAAAATCCAAAATCAGACAGAGTGTTGACACCAGAGAGGCTAAGAGCGCATTGACTCAGTGCGGTATTCAGCCTCTCTGGTGTCAAGTCTGATTTTGGAAAAAAAAAAAAAAAATCCAAAATCAGACAGAGTGTTGAGACAGAGAGGCTAAGACCGCATTGACTCAGTGCGGTATTCAGCCTCTCTGGTGTCAAGTCTGATTTTGGAATAAAAAAAAAAAAAATCCAAAATCAGACAGAGTGTTGAGACCAGAGAGGCTAAGACCGCATTGACTCAGTGCGGTATTCAGCCTCTCTGGTGTCAAGTCTGATTTTGGAAAAAAAAAAAAAAAGAAAATCCAAAATCAGACAGAGTGTTGAGACCAGAGAGGCTAAGACCGCATTGACTCAGTGCGGTATTCAGCCTCTCTGGTGTCAAGTCTGATTTTGGAAAAAAAAAAAAAAAAATCCAAAATCAGACAGAGTGTTGAGACCAGAGAGGCTAAGACCGCATTGACTCAGTGCGGTATTCAGCCTCTCTGGTGTCAAGTCTGATTTTGGAAAAAAAAAAGAAAAAGAAAATCCAAAATCAGACAGAGTGTTGAGACCAGAGAGGCTAAGACCGCATTGACTCAGTGCGGTATTCAGCCTCTCTGGTGTCAAGTCTGATTTTGGAATAAAAAAAAAAAAAATCCAAAATCAGACAGAGTGTTGAGACCAGAGAGGCTAAGACCGCATTGACTCAGTGCGGTATGCAGCCTCTCTGGTGTCAAGTCTGATTTTGGAAAAAAAAAAAAATCCAAAATCAGACAGAGTGTTGAGACCAGAGAGGCTAAGAGCGCATTGACTCAGTGCGGTATGCAGCCTCTCTGGTGTCAAGTCTGATTTTGGAATAAAATAAAAAAAAAATCCAAAATCAGACAGTGTTGACACCAGAGAGGCTAAGAGCGCATTGACTCAGTGCGGTATTCAGCCTCTCTGGTGTCAAGTCTGATTTTGGAAAAAAAAAAAAAAAATCCAAAATCAGACAGAGTGTTGAGACCAGAGAGGCTAAGACCGCATTGACTCAGTGCGGTATTCAGCCTCTCTGGTGTCAAGTCTGATTTTGGAAAAAAAAAAAAAAAAAATCCAAAATCAGACAGAGTGTTGAGACCAGAGAGGCTAAGACCGCATTGACTCAGTGCGGTATTCAGCCTCTCTGGTGTCAAGTCTGATTTTGGAAAAAAAAAAAAAAAAATCCAAAATCAGACAGAGTGTTGAGACCAGAGAGGCTAAGACCGCATTGACTCAGTGCGGTATTCAGCCTCTCTGGTGTCAAGTCTGATTTTGGGAAAAAAAAAAAAAATCCAAAATCAGACAGAGTGTTGAGACCAGAGAGGCTAAGACCGCATTGACTCAGTGCGGTATTCAGCCTCTCTGGTGTCAAGTCTGATTTTGGAAAAAAAAAAAAAAAAATCCAAAATCAGACAGAGTGTTGACACCAGAGAGGCTAAGAGTGCATTGACTCAGTGCGGTATTCAGCCTCTCTGGTGTCAAGTCTGATTTTGGGAAAAAAAAAAAAAAATCCAAAATCAGACAGAGTGTTGAGACCAGAGGGGCTAAGACCGCATTGACTCAGTGCGGTATTCAGCCTCTCTGGTGTCAAGTCTGATTTTGGAATAAAAATAAAAAAAATCCAAAATCAGACAGAGTGTTGAGACCAGAGAGGCTAAGACCGCATTGACTCAGTGCGGTATTCAGCCTCTCTGGTGTCAAGTCTGATTTTGGAAAAAAAAAAAAAAAGAAAATCCAAAATCAGACAGAGTGTTGAGACCAGAGAGGCTAAGACCGCATTGACTCAGTGCGGTATTCAGCCTCTCTGGTGTCAAGTCTGATTTTGGAAAAAAAAAAAAAAAAATCCAAAATCAGACAGAGTGTTGAGACCAGAGAGGCTAAGACCGCATTGACTCAGTGCGGTATTCAGCCTCTCTGGTGTCAAGTCTGATTTTGGAAAAAAGAAAAAAAAAGAAAATCCAAAATCAGACAGAGTGTTGAGACCAGAGAGGCTAAGACCGCATTGACTCAGTGCGGTATTCAGCCTCTCTGGTGTCAAGTCTGATTTTGGAAAAAAAAAAAAAAAAAAATCCAAAATCAGACAGAGTGTTGAGACCAGAGAGGCTAAGACCGCATTGACTCAGTGCGGTATTCAGCCTCTCTGGTGTCAAGTCTGATTTTGGAAAAAAAAAAAGAAAAAGAAAATCCAAAATCAGACAGAGTGTTGAGACCAGAGAGGCTAAGACCGCATTGACTCAGTGCGGTATTCAGCCTCTCTGGTGTCAAGTCTGATTTTGGAATAAAAAAAAAAAAAATCCAAAATCAGACAGAGTGTTGAGACCAGAGAGGCTAAGACCGCATTGACTCAGTGCGGTATTCAGCCTCTCTGGTGTCAAGTCTGATTTTGGAAAAAAAAAAAAAAAAAAAATCCAAAATCAGACAGAGTGTTGAGACCAGAGAGGCTAAGACCGCATTGACTCAGTGCGGTATTCAGCCTCTCTGGTGTCAAGTCTGATTTTGGAAAAGAAAAAAAAAAAGAAAATCCAAAATCAGACAGAGTGTTGAGACCAGAGAGGCTAAGACCGCATTGACTCAGTGCGGTATTCAGCCTCTCTGGTGTCAAGTCTGATTTTGGAAAAAAAAAAAAAAAATCCAAAATCAGACAGAGTGTTGAGACCAGAGAGGCTAAGACCGCATTGACTCAGTGCGGTATTCAGCCTCTCTGGTGTCAAGTCTGATTTTGGAATAAAAATAAAAAAAAATCCAAAATCAGACAGTGTTGACACCAGAGAGGCTAAGAGCGCATTGACTCAGCGCGGTATTCAGCCTCTCTGGTGTCGTCTGATTTTGGAAAAAAAAAAAAAAAAAATCCAAAATCAGACAGTGTTGACACCAGAGAGGCTAAGAGCGCATTGACTCAGTGCGGTATTCAGCCTCTCTGGTGTCAAGTCTGATTTTGGAAAAAAAAAAAAAAAAATCTAAAATCAGACAGAGTGTTGAGACCAGAGAGGCTAAGACCGCATTGACTCAGTGCGGTATTCAGCCTCTCTGGTGTCAAGTCTGATTTTAGAAAAAAAAAAGAAAAGAAAATCCAAAATCAGACAGAGTGTTGAGACCAGAGAGGCTAAGACCGCATTGACTCAGTGCGGTATTCAGCCTCTCTGGTGTCAAGTCTGATTTTGGAAAAAAAAAAAAAAAAAAATCCAAAATCAGACAGAGTGTTGAGACCAGAGAGGCTAAGACCGCATTGACTCAGTGCGGTATTCAGCCTCTCTGGTGTCAAGTCTGATTTTGGAAAAAAAAAAAAAAAAAATCCAAAATCAGACAGAGTGTTGAGACCAGAGAGGCTAAGACCGCATTGACTCAGTGCGGTATTCAGCCTCTCTGGTGTCAAGTCTGATTTTGGAAAAAAAAAAAAAAAGAAAATCCAAAATCAGACAGAGTGTTGAGACCAGAGAGGCTAAGACCGCATTGACTCAGTGCGGTATTCAGCCTCTCTGGTGTCAAGTCTGATTTTGGAAAAAAAAAAAAAAAAAAAATCCAAAATCAGACAGAGTGTTGAGACCAGAGAGGCTAAGACCGCATTGACTCAGTGCGGTATTCAGCCTCTCTGGTGTCAAGTCTGATTTTGGAAAAAAAAAAAAAAAAAAATCCAAAATCAGACAGAGTGTTGAGACCAGAGAGGCTAAGACCGCATTGACTCAGTGCGGTATTCAGCCTCTCTGGTGTCAAGTCTGATTTTGGAATAAAAATAAAAATAAATCCAAAATCAGACAGTGTTGACACCAGAGAGGCTAAGAGCGCATTGACTCAGTGCGGTATTCAGCCTCTCTGGTGTCAAGTCTGATTTTGGAAAAAAAAAAAAAAAATCCAAAATCAGACAGAGTGTTGAGACCAGAGAGGCTAAGACCGCATTGACTCAGTGCGGTATTCAGCCTCTCTGGTGTCAAGTCTGATTTTGGAAAAAAAAAAAAAAAAAATCCAAAATCAGACAGAGTGTTGAGACCAGAGAGGCTAAGACCGCATTGACTCAGTGCGGTATTCAGCCTCTCTGGTGTCAAGTCTGATTTTGGAAAAAAAAAAAAAAATCCAAAATCAGACAGAGTGTTGAGACCAGAGGGGCTAAGACCGCATTGACTCAGTGCGGTATTCAGCCTCTCTGGTGTCAAGTCTGATTTTGGAAAAAAAAAAAAAAAATCCAAAATCAGACAGTGTTGACACCAGAGAGGCTAAGAGCGCATTGACTCAGTGCGGTATTCAGCCTCTCTGGTGTCAAGTCTGATTTTGGAAAAAAAAAAAAAAAAAAAATCCAAAATCAGACAGAGTGTTGAGACCAGAGAGGCTAAGACCGCATTGACTCAGTGCGGTATTCAGCCTCTCTGGTGTCAAGTCTGATTTTGGAAAAAAAAAAAAAAAAAAAAAATCAGACAGAGTGTTGACACCAGAGAGGCTAAGACTGCATTGACTCAGTGCGGTATTCAGCCTCTCTGGTGTCAAGTCTGATTTTGGAAAAAAAAAAAAAAAAAAAAAATCAGACAGAGTGTTGACACCAGAGAGGCTAAGACTGCATTGACTCAGTGCGGTATTCAGCCTCTCTGGTGTCTGGTCTGATTTTGGAAAAAAAAAAAAAAGAAAATCCAAAATCAGACAGAGTGTTGAGACCAGAGAGGCTAAGACCGCATTGACTCAGTGCGGTATTCAGCCTCTCTGGTGTCAAGTCTGATTTTGGAAAAAAAAAAAAAAAAAAATCCAAAATCAGACAGAGTGTTGAGACCAGAGAGGCTAAGACCGAATTGACTCAGTGCGGTATTCAGCCTCTCTGGTGTCAAGTCTGATTTTGGAAAAAAAAAAAAAAAAAATCCAAAATCAGACAGAGTGTTGAGACCAGAGAGGCTAAGACCGCATTGACTCAGTGCGGTATTCAGCCTCTCTGGTGTCAAGTCTGATTTTGGAAAAAAAAAAAAAAAAAAAAAATCCAAAATCAGACAGAGTGTTGAGACCAGAGAGGCTAAGACCGCATTGACTCAGTGCGGTATTCAGCCTCTCTGGTGTCAAGTCTGATTTTGGAAAAAAAAAAAAAAAAAAATCCAAAATCAGACAGAGTGTTGAGACCAGAGAGGCTAAGACCGCATTGACTCAGTGCGGTATTCAGCCTCTCTGGTGTCAAGTCTGATTTTGGAAAAAAAAAAAAAAAAAAAAAATCAGACAGAGTGTTGACACCAGAGAGGCTAAGACTGCATTGACTCAGTGCGGTATTCAGCCTCTCTGGTGTCTGGTCTGATTTTGGAAAAAAAAAAAAAAGAAAATCCAAAATCAGACAGAGTGTTGAGACCAGAGAGGCTAAGACCGCATTGACTCAGTGCGGTATTCAGCCTCTCTGGTGTCAAGTCTGATTTTGGAAAAAAAAAAAAAAAAAAATCCAAAATCAGACAGAGTGTTGAGACCAGAGAGGCTAAGACCGAATTGACTCAGTGCGGTATTCAGCCTCTCTGGTGTCAAGTCTGATTTTGGAAAAAAAAAAAAAAAAAATCCAAAATCAGACAGAGTGTTGAGACCAGAGAGGCTAAGACCGCATTGACTCAGTGCGGTATTCAGCCTCTCTGGTGTCAAGTCTGATTTTGGAAAAAAAAAAAAAAAAAAAAAATCCAAAATCAGACAGAGTGTTGAGACCAGAGAGGCTAAGACCGCATTGACTCAGTGCGGTATTCAGCCTCTCTGGTGTCAAGTCTGATTTTGGAAAAAAAAAAAAAAAAAAATCCAAAATCAGACAGAGTGTTGAGACCAGAGAGGCTAAGACCGCATTGACTCAGTGCGGTATTCAGCCTCTCTGGTGTCAAGTCTGATTTTGGAAAAAAAAAAAAAAAGAAAATCCAAAATCAGACAGAGTGTTGAGACCAGAGAGGCTAAGACCGCATTGACTCAGTGCGGTATTCAGCCTCTCTGGTGTCAAGTCTGATTTTGGAAAAAAAAAAAAAATCCAAAATCAGACAGAGTGTTGACACCAGAGAGGCTAAGACCGCATTGACTCAGTGCGGTATTCAGCCTCTCTGGTGTCAAGTCTGATTTTGGAAAAAAAAAAAAAAATCCAAAATCAGACAGAGTGTTGAGACCAGAGAGGCTAAGACCGCATTGACTCAGTGCGGTATTCAGCCTCTCTGGTGTCAAGTCTGATTTTGGAAAAAAATAAAAATAAAAAATCCAAAATCAGACAGAGTGTTGAGACCAGAGAGGTTAAGACCGCATTGACTCAGTGCAGTATTCAGCCTCTCTGGTGTCAAGTCTGATTTTGGAAAAAAAAAAAAAAAATCCAAAATCAGACAGAGTGTTGAGACCAGAGAGGCTAAGACCGCATTGACTCAGTGCGGTATTCAGCCTCTCTGGTGTCAAGTCTGATTTTGGAATAAAAAAAAAAAAAAATCCAAAATCAGACAGTGTTGACACCAGAGAGGCTAAGAGCGCATTGACTCAGCGCGGTATTCAGCCTCTCTGGTGTCAAGTCTGATTTTGGAAAAAAAAAAAAAAAATCCAAAATCAGACAGAGTGTTGAGACCAGAGAGGCTAAGACCGCATTGACTCAGTGCGGTATTCAGCCTCTCTGGTGTCAAGTCTGATTTTGGAAAAAAAAAAAAAAAAAATCCAAAATCAGACAGAGTGTTGAGACCAGAGAGGCTAAGACCGCATTGACTCAGTGCGGTATTCAGCCTCTCTGGTGTCAAGTCTGATTTTGGAAAAAAAAAAAAAAAATCCAAAATCAGACAGTGTTGACACCAGAGAGGCTAAGAGCGCATTGACTCAGTGCGGTATTCAGCCTCTCTGGTGTCAAGTCTGATTTTGGAAAAAAAAAAAAATCCAAAATCAGACAGAGTGTTGACACCAGAGAGGCTAAGAGCGCATTGACTCAGTGCGGTATTCAGCCTCTCTGGTGTCAAGTCTGATTTTGGAAAAAAAAAAAAAAAAATCCAAAATCAGACAGAGTGTTGACACCAGAGAGGCTAAGACCGCATTGACTCAGTGCGGTATTCAGCCTCTCTGGTGTCAAGTCTGATTTTGGAAAAAAAAAAAAATCCAAAATCAGACAGAGTGTTGACACCAGAGAGGCTAAGACCGCATTGACTGAGTGCGGTATTCAGCCTCTCTGGTGTCAAGTCTGTTTTGGAAAAAAAAAAAAAAAAAATCCAAAATCAGACAGAGTGTTGAGACCAGAGAGGTTAAGACCGCATTGACTCAGTGCAGTATTCAGCCTCTCTGGTGTCAAGTCTGATTTTGGAAAAAAAAAAAAAAAATCCAAAATCAGACAGAGTGTTGAGACCAGAGAGGCTAAGACCGCATTGACTCAGTGCGGTATTCAGCCTCTCTGGTGTCAAGTCTGATTTTGGAATAAAAAAAAAAAAAAATCCAAAATCAGACAGTGTTGACACCAGAGAGGCTAAGAGCGCATTGACTCAGCGCGGTATTCAGCCTCTCTGGTGTCAAGTCTGATTTTGGAAAAAAAAAAAAAAAATCCAAAATCAGACAGAGTGTTGAGACCAGAGAGGCTAAGACCGCATTGACTCAGTGCGGTATTCAGCCTCTCTGGTGTCAAGTCTGATTTTGGAAAAAAAAAAAAAAAAAATCCAAAATCAGACAGAGTGTTGAGACCAGAGAGGCTAAGACCGCATTGAGTCAGTGCGGTATTCAGCCTCTCTGGTGTCAAGTCTGATTTTGGAAAAAAAAAAAAAAAATCCAAAATCAGACAGTGTTGACACCAGAGAGGCTAAGAGCGCATTGACTCAGTGCGGTATTCAGCCTCTCTGGTGTCAAGTCTGATTTTGGAAAAAAAAAAAATCCAAAATCAGACAGAGTGTTGACACCAGAGAGGCTAAGAGCGCATTGACTCAGTGCGGTATTCAGCCTCTCTGGTGTCAAGTCTGATTTTGGAAAAAAAAAAAAAAAAATCCAAAATCAGACAGAGTGTTGACACCAGAGAGGCTAAGACCGCATTGACTCAGTGCGGTATTCAGCCTCTCTGGTGTCAAGTCTGATTTTGGAAAAAAAAAAAAATCCAAAATCAGACAGAGTGTTGACACCAGAGAGGCTAAGACCGCATTGACTGAGTGCGGTATTCAGCCTCTCTGGTGTCAAGTCTGTTTTGGAAAAAAAAAAAAAAAAAATCCAAAATCAGACAGAGTGTTGACACCAGAGAGGCTAAGACCGCATTGACTCAGTGCGGTATTCAGCCTCTCTGGTGTCAAGTCTGATTTTGGAAAAAAAAAAAAAAAAATCCAAAATCAGACAGAGTGTTGAGACCAGAGAGGCTAAGACCGCATTGACTCAGTGCGGTATTCAGCCTCTCTGGTGTCAAGTCTGATTTTGGAAAAAATAAATAAATAATCCAAAATCAGACAGAGTGTTGACACCAGAGAGGCTAAGACCGCATTGACTCAGTGCGGTATTCAGCCTCTCTGGTGTCAAGTCTGATTTTGGGAAAAAAAAAAAAAAAATCCAAAATCAGACAGAGTGTTGAGACCAGAGAGGCTAAGACCGCATTGACTCAGTGCGGTATTCAGCCTCTCTGGTGTCAAGTCTGATTTTGGAAAAAAAAAAAAAAAAATCCAAAATCAGACAGTGTTGACACCAGAGAGGCTAAGAGCGCATTGACTCAGTGCGGTATTCAGCCTCTCTGGTGTCAAGTCTGATTTTGGAATAAAAAAAAAAAAAAATCCAAAATCAGACAGTGTTGACACCAGAGAGGCTAAGAGCGCATTGACTCAGTGCGGTATTCAGCCTCTCTGGTGTCAAGTCTGATTTTGGAATAAAAAAAAAAAAATCCAAAATCAGACAGAGTGTTGAGACCAGAGAGGCTAAGACCGCATTGACTCAGTGCGGTATTCAGCCTCTCTGGTGTCAAGTCTGATTTTGGAAAAAATAAATAAATAATCCAAAATCAGACAGAGTGTTGACACCAGAGAGGCTAAGACCGCATTGACTCAGTGCGGTATTCAGCCTCTCTGGTGTCAAGTCTGATTTTGGAAAAAAAAAAAGAAAATCCAAAATCAGACAGAGTGTTGAGACCAGAGAGGCTAAGACCGCATTGACTCAGTGCGGTATTCAGCCTCTCTGGTGTCAAGTCTGATTTTGGGAAAAAAAAAAAAAAAATCCAAAATCAGACAGAGTGTTGAGACCAGAGAGGCTAAGACCGCATTGACTCAGTGCGGTATTCAGCCTCTCTGGTGTCAAGTCTGATTTTGGAAAAAAAAAAAAAAAAATCCAAAATCAGACAGTGTTGACACCAGAGAGGCTAAGAGCGCATTGACTCAGTGCGGTATTCAGCCTCTCTGGTGTCAAGTCTGATTTTGGAATAAAAAAAAAAAAAAATCCAAAATCAGACAGTGTTGACACCAGAGAGGCTAAGAGCGCATTGACTCAGTGCGGTATTCAGCCTCTCTGGTGTCAAGTCTGATTTTGGAATAAAAAAAAAAAAATCCAAAATCAGACAGAGTGTTGAGACCAGAGAGGCTAAGACCGCATTGACTCAGTGCGGTATTCAGCCTCTCTGGTGTCAAGTCTGATTTTGGAAAAAAAAAAAAAAAAAATCCAAAATCAGACAGAGTGTTGAGACCAGAGAGGCTAAGACCGCATTGACTCAGTGCGGTATTCAGCCTCTCTGGTGTCAAGTCTGATTTTGGAAAAAAAAAAAAAAATCCAAAATCAGACAGAGTGTTGAGACCAGAGAGGCTAAGACCGCATTGACTCAGTGCGGTATTCAGCCTCTCTGGTGTCAAGTCTGATTTTGGAAAAAAAAAAAAAAAAATCCAAAATCAGACAGTGTTGACACCAGAGAGGCTAAGAGCGCATTGACTCAGTGCGGTATTCAGCCTCTCTGGTGTCAAGTCTGATTTTGGAAAAAAAAAAAAAAAAAAAATCCAAAATCAGACAGAGTGTTGAGACCAGAGAGGCTAAGACCGCATTGACTCAGTGCGGTATTCAGCCTCTCTGGTGTCAAGTCTGATTTTGGAAAAAAAAAAAAAAAATCCAAAATCAGACAGAGTGTTGACACCAGAGAGGCTAAGACCGCATTGACTCAGTGCGGTATTCAGCCTCTCTGGTGTCAAGTCTGATTTTGGAAAAAAAAAAAAAAAGAAAATCCAAAATCAGACAGAGTGTTGAGACCAGAGAGGCTAAGACCGCATTGACTCAGTGCGGTATTCAGCCTCTCTGGTGTCAAGTCTGATTTTGGAAAAAAAAAAAAAAAAAATCCAAAATCAGACAGAGTGTTGAGACCAGAGAGGCTAAGACCGCATTGACTCAGTGCGGTATTCAGCCTCTCTGGTGTCAAGTCTGATTTTGGAAAAAAAACAAAAAAAAATCCAAAATCAGACAGTGTTGAGACCAGAGAGGCTAAGACCGCATTGACTCAGTGCGGTATTCAGCCTCTCTGGTGTCAAGTCTGATTTTGGAATAAAAAAAAAAAAATCCAAAATCAGACAGTGTTGACACCAGAGAGGCTAAGAGCGCATTGACTCAGTGCGGTATTCAGCCTCTCTGGTGTCAAGTCTGATTTTGGAAAAAAAAAAAAAAAAAATCCAAAATCAGACAGAGTGTTGAGACCAGAGAGGCTAAGACCGCATTGACTCAGTGCGGTATTCAGCCTCTCTGGTGTCAAGTCTGATTTTGGAAAAAAAAAAAAATATCCAAAATCAGACAGAGTGTTGAGACCAGAGAGGCTAAGACCGCATTGACTCAGTGCGGTATTCAGCCTCTCTGGTGTCAAGTCTGATTTTGGAAAAAAAAAAAAAAAATCCAAAATCAGACAGTGTTGACACCAGAGAGGCTAAGAGCGCATTGACTCAGTGCGGTATTCAGCCTCTCTGGTGTCAAGTCTGATTTTGGAAAAAAAAAAAAAAAAAAAATCCAAAATCAGACAGAGTGTTGAGACCAGAGAGGCTAAGACCGCATTGACTCAGTGCGGTATTCAGCCTCTCTGGTGTCAAGTCTGATTTTGGAAAAAAAAAAAAAAAAATCCAAAATCAGACAGAGTGTTGACACCAGAGAGGCTAAGACCGCATTGACTCAGTGCGGTATTCAGCCTCTCTGGTGTCAAGTCTGATTTTGGAAAAAAAAAAAAAAAATCCAAAATCAGACAGTGTTGAGACCAGAGAGGCTAAGACCGCATTGACTCAGTGCGGTATTCAGCCTCTCTGGTGTCAAGTCTGATTTTGGAATAAAAAAAAAAAAATCCAAAATCAGACAGTGTTGACACCAGAGAGGCTAAGAGCGCATTGACTCAGCGCGGTATTCAGCCTCTCTGGTGTCAAGTCTGATTTTGGAAAAAAAAAAAAAAAAAATCCAAAATCAGACAGAGTGTTGAGACCAGAGAGGCTAAGACCGCATTGACTCAGTGCGGTATTCAGCCTCTCTGGTGTCAAGTCTGATTTTGGAAAAAAAAAAAAAAAAAATCCAAAATCAGACAGAGTGTTGAGACCAGAGAGGCTAAGACCGCATTGACTCAGTGCGGTATTCAGCCTCTCTGGTGTCAAGTCTGATTTTGGAATAAAAAATAAAAAAATCCAAAATCAGACAGAGTGTTGAGACCAGAGAGGCTAAGACCGCATTGACTCAGTGCGGTATTCAGCCTCTCTGGTGTCAAGTCTGATTTTGGAAAAAAAAAAAAAAAAAATCCAAAATCAGACAGTGTTGACACCAGAGAGGCTAAGAGCGCATTGACTCAGTGCGGTATTCAGCCTCTCTGGTGTCAAGTCTGATTTTGGAAAAAAAAAAAAAAAAATCCAAAATCAGACAGAGTGTTGAGACCAGAGAGGCTAAGACCGCATTGACTCAGTGCGGTATTCAGCCTCTCTGGTGTCAAGTCTGATTTTGGAAAAAAAAAAAAAAATCCAAAATCAGACAGAGTGTTGACACCAGAGAGGCTAAGACCGCATTGACTCAGTGCGGTATTCAGCCTCTCTGGTGTCAAGTCTGATTTTGGAAAAAAAAAAAAAAAATCCAAAATCAGACAGAGTGTTGAGACCAGAGAGGCTAAGACCGCATTGACTCAGTGCGGTATTCAGCCTCTCTGGTGTCAAGTCTGATTTTGGAAAAAAAAAAAAAAAGAAAATCCAAAATCAGACAGAGTGTTGAGACCAGAGAGGCTAAGACCGCATTGACTCAGTGCGGTATTCAGCCTCTCTGGTGTCAAGTCTGATTTTGGAATTAAAAAAAAAAAAAATCCAAAATCAGACAGTGTTGACACCAGAGAGGCTAAGAGCGCATTGACTTAGTGCGGTATTCAGCCTCTCTGGTGTCAAGTCTGATTTTGGAAAAAAAAAAAAAAAATCCAAAATCAGACAGAGTGTTGAGACCAGAGAGGCTAAGACCGCATTGACTCAGTGCGGTATTAAGCCTCTCTGGTGTCAAGTCTGATTTTGGAAAAAAAAAAAAAAAAATCCAAAATCAGACAGAGTGTTGAGACCAGAGAGGCTAAGACCGCATTGACTCAGTGCGGTATTCAGCCTCTCTGGTGTCAAGTCTGATTTTGGAAAAAAAAAAAAAAATCCAAAATCAGACAGAGTGTTGAGACCAGAGAGGCTAAGACCGCATTGACTCAGTGCGGTATTCAGCCTCTCTGGTGTCAAGTCTGATTTTGGAAAAAAAAAAAAAAAATCCAAAATCAGACAGTGTTGACACCAGAGAGGCTAAGAGCGCATTGACTCAGTGCGGTATTCAGCCTCTCTGGTGTCAAGTCTGATTTTGGAAAAAAAAAAAAAAAAAAAATCCAAAATCAGACAGAGTGTTGAGACCAGAGAGGCTAAGACCGCATTGACTCAGTGCGGTATTCAGCCTCTCTGGTGTCAAGTCTGATTTTGGAAAAAAAAAAAAAAAATCCAAAATCAGACAGAGTGTTGACACCAGAGAGGCTAAGACCGCATTGACTCAGTGCGGTATTCAGCCTCTCTGGTGTCAAGTCTGATTTTGGAAAAAAAAAAAAAAAAAAATCCAAAATCAGACAGAGTGTTGAGACCAGAGAGGCTAAGACCGCATTGACTCAGTGCGGTATTCAGCCTCTCTGGTGTCAAGTCTGATTTTGGAAAAAAAAAAAAAAAAAATCCAAAATCAGACAGAGTGTTGAGACCAGAGAGGCTAAGACCGCATTGACTCAGTGCGGTATTCAGCCTCTCTGGTGTCAAGTCTGATTTTGGAAAAAAAAAAAAAAAATCCAAAATCAGACAGAGTGTTGAGACCAGAGAGGCTAAGACCGCATTGACCCAGTGCGGTATTCAGCCTCTCTGGTGTCAAGTCTGATTTTGGAATAAAAAAAAAAAAATCCAAAATCAGACAGTGTTGACACCAGAGAGGCTAAGAGCGCATTGACTCAGCGCGGTATTCAGCCTCTCTGGTGTCAAGTCTGATTTTGGAAAAAAAAAAAAAAAATCCAAAATCAGACAGAGTGTTGAGACCAGAGAGGCTAAGACCGCATTGACTCAGTGCGGTATTCAGCCTCTCTGGTGTCAAGTCTGATTTTGGAAAAAAAAAAAAAAAAAATCCAAAATCAGACAGAGTGTTGAGACCAGAGAGGCTAAGACCGCATTGACTCAGTGCGGTATTCAGCCTCTCTGGTGTCAAGTCTGATTTTGGAAAAAAAAAAAAAAAATCCAAAATCAGACAGTGTTGACACCAGAGAGGCTAAGAGCGCATTGACTCAGTGCGGTATTCAGCCTCTCTGGTGTCAAGTCTGATTTTGGAAAAAAAAAAAAAAAAAAAATCCAAAATCAGACAGAGTGTTGAGACCAGAGAGGCTAAGACCGCATTGACTCAGTGCGGTATTCAGCCTCTCTGGTGTCAAGTCTGATTTTGGAAAAAAAAAAAAAAAATCCAAAATCAGACAGAGTGTTGAGACCAGAGAGGCTAAGACCGCATTGACTCAGTGCGGTATTAAGCCTCTCTGGTGTCAAGTCTGATTTTGGAAAAAAAAAAAAAAAAAATCCAAAATCAGACAGAGTGTTGAGACCAGAGAGGCTAAGACCGCATTGACTCAGTGCGGTATTCAGCCTCTCTGGTGTCAAGTCTGATTTTGGAATAAAAAAAAAAAAATCCAAAATCAGACAGTGTTGACACCAGAGAGGCTAAGAGCGCATTGACTCAGCGCGGTATTCAGCCTCTCTGGTGTCAAGTCTGATTTTGGAAAAAAAAAAAAAAAATCCAAAATCAGACAGAGTGTTGAGACCAGAGAGGCTAAGACCGCATTGACTCAGTGCGGTATTCAGCCTCTCTGGTGTCAAGTCTGATTTTGGAAAAAAAAAAAAAAAAAATCCAAAATCAGACAGAGTGTTGAGACCAGAGAGGCTAAGACCGCATTGACTCAGTGCGGTATTCAGCCTCTCTGGTGTCAAGTCTAATTTTGGAAAAAAAAAAAAAAAATCCAAAATCAGACAGAGTGTTGAGACCAGAGAGGCTAAGACCGCATTGACTCAGTGCGGTATTCAGCCTCTCTGGTGTCAAGTCTGATTTTGGAAAAAAAAAAAAAAAAATCCAAAATCAGACAGTGTTGACACCAGAGAGGCTAAGAGCGCATTGACTCAGTGCGGTATTCAGCCTCTCTGGTGTCAAGTCTGATTTTGGAAAAAAAAAAAAAAAAAAAAATCCAAAATCAGACAGAGTGTTGAGACCAGAGAGGCTAAGACCGCATTGACTCAGTGCGGTATTCAGCCTCTCTGGTGTCAAGTCTGATTTTGGAAAAAAAAAAAAAAAAAATCCAAAATCAGACAGAGTGTTGAGACCAGAGAGGCTAAGACCGCATTGACTCAGTGCGGTATTCAGCCTCTCTGGTGTCAAGTCTGATTTTGGAAAAAAAAAAAAAAAATCCAAAATCAGACAGAGTGTTGAGACCAGAGAGGCTAAGACCGCATTGACCCAGTGCGGTATTCAGCCTCTCTGGTGTCAAGTCTGATTTTGGAATAAAAAAAAAAAAATCCAAAATCAGACAGTGTTGACACCAGAGAGGCTAAGAGCGCATTGACTCAGCACGGTATTCAGCCTCTCTGGTGTCAAGTCTGATTTTGGAAAAAAAAAAAAAAAATCCAAAATCAGACAGAGTGTTGAGACCAGAGAGGCTAAGACCGCATTGACTCAGTGCGGTATTCAGCCTCTCTGGTGTCAAGTCTGATTTTGGAAAAAAAAAAAAAAAAAATCCAAAATCAGACAGAGTGTTGAGACCAGAGAGGCTAAGACCGCATTGACTCAGTGCGGTATTCAGCCTCTCTGGTGTCAAGTCTGATTTTGGAAAAAAAAAAAAAAAATCCAAAATCAGACAGTGTTGACACCAGAGAGGCTAAGAGCGCATTGACTCAGTGCGGTATTCAGCCTCTCTGGTGTCAAGTCTGATTTTGGAAAAAAAAAAAAAAAAAAAATCCAAAATCAGACAGAGTGTTGAGACCAGAGAGGCTAAGACCGCATTGACTCAGTGCGGTATTCAGCCTCTCTGGTGTCAAGTCTGATTTTGGAAAAAAAAAAAAAAAATCCAAAATCAGACAGAGTGTTGAGACCAGAGAGGCTAAGACCGCATTGACTCAGTGCGGTATTAAGCCTCTCTGGTGTCAAGTCTGATTTTGGAAAAAAAAAAAAAAAAAATCCAAAATCAGACAGAGTGTTGAGACCAGAGAGGCTAAGACCGCATTGACTCAGTGCGGTATTCAGCCTCTCTGGTGTCAAGTCTGATTTTGGAATAAAAAAAAAAAATCCAAAATCAGACAGTGTTGACACCAGAGAGGCTAAGAGCGCATTGACTCAGCGCGGTATTCAGCCTCTCTGGTGTCAAGTCTGATTTTGGAAAAAAAAAAAAAAAATCCAAAATCAGACAGAGTGTTGAGACCAGAGAGGCTAAGACCGCATTGACTCAGTGCGGTATTCAGCCTCTCTGGTGTCAAGTCTGATTTTGGAAAAAAAAAAAAAAAAAATCCAAAATCAGACAGAGTGTTGAGACCAGAGAGGCTAAGACCGCATTGACTCAGTGCGGTATTCAGCCTCTCTGGTGTCAAGTCTGATTTTGGAAAAAAAAAAAAAAATCCAAAATCAGACAGAGTGTTGAGACCAGAGAGGCTAAGACCGCATTGACTCAGTGCGGTATTCAGCCTCTCTGGTGTCAAGTCTGATTTTGGAAAAAAAAAAAAAAAATCCAAAATCAGACAGTGTTGACACCAGAGAGGCTAAGAGCGCATTGACTCAGTGCGGTATTCAGCCTCTCTGGTGTCAAGTCTGATTTTGGAAAAAAAAAAAAAAAAAAAATCCAAAATCAGACAGAGTGTTGAGACCAGAGAGGCTAAGACCGCATTGACTCAGTGCGGTATTCAGCCTCTCTGGTGTCAAGTCTGATTTTGGAAAAAAAAAAAAAAAATCCAAAATCAGACAGAGTGTTGAGACCAGAGAGGCTAAGACCGCATTGACTCAGTGCGGTATTAAGCCTCTCTGGTGTCAAGTCTGATTTTGGAAAAAAAAAAAAAAAAAATCCAAAATCAGACAGAGTGTTGAGACCAGAGAGGCTAAGACCGCATTGACTCAGTGCGGTATTCAGCCTCTCTGGTGTCAAGTCTGATTTTGGAAAAAAAAAAAAAAATCCAAAATCAGACAGAGTGTTGAGACCAGAGAGGCTAAGACCGCATTGACTCAGTGCGGTATTCAGCCTCTCTGGTGTCAAGTCTGATTTTGGAAAAAAAAAAAAAAAATCCAAAATCAGACAGTGTTGACACCAGAGAGGCTAAGAGCGCATTGACTCAGTGCGGTAATCAGCCTCTCTGGTGTCAAGTCTGATTTTGGAAAAAAAAAAAAAAAAAAATCCAAAATCAGACAGAGTGTTGAGACCAGAGAGGCTAAGACCGCATTGACTCAGTGCGGTATTCAGCCTCTCTGGTGTCAAGTCTGATTTTGGAAAAAAAAAAAAAAAATCCAAAATCAGACAGAGTGTTGACACCAGAGAGGCTAAGACCGCATTGACTCAGTGCGGTATTCAGCCTCTCTGGTGTCAAGTCTGATTTTGGAAAAAAAAAAAAAAAAAAATCCAAAATCAGACAGAGTGTTGAGACCAGAGAGGCTAAGACCGCATTGACTCAGTGCGGTATTCAGCCTCTCTGGTGTCAAGTCTGATTTTGGAAAAAAAAAAAAAAAAAATCCAAAATCAGACAGAGTGTTGAGACCAGAGAGGCTAAGACCGCATTGACTCAGTGCGGTATTCAGCCTCTCTGGTGTCAAGTCTAATTTTGGAAAAAAAAAAAAAAAATCCAAAATCAGACAGAGTGTTGAGACCAGAGAGGCTAAGACCGCATTGACTCAGTGCGGTATTCAGCCTCACTGGTGTCAAGTCTGATTTTGGAATAAATAAAAAAAAATCCAAAATCAGACAGTGTTGACACCAGAGAGGCTAAGAGCGCATTGACTCAGCGCGGTATTCAGCCTCTCTGGTGTCAAGTCTGATTTTGGAAAAAAAAAAAAAAAATCCAAAATCAGACAGAGTGTTGAGACCAGAGAGGCTAAGACCGCAGTGACTCAGTGCGGTATTCAGCCTCTCTGGTGTCAAGTCTGATTTTTGAAAAAAAAAAAAAAAAAATCCAAAATCAGACAGAGTGTTGAGACCAGAGAGGCTAAGACCGCATTGACTCAGTGCGGTATTCAGCCTCTCTGGTGTCAAGTCTGATTTTGGAAAAAAAAAAAAAAAAATCCAAAATCAGACAGTGTTGACACCAGAGAGGCTAAGAGCGCATTGACTCAGTGCGGTATTCAGCCTCTCTGGTGTCAAGTCTGATTTTGGAAAAAAAAAAAAAAAAAATCCAAAATCAGACAGAGTGTTGAGACCAGAGAGGCTAAGACCGCATTGACTCAGTGCGGTATTCAGCCTCTCTGGTGTCAAGTCTGATTTTGGAAAAAAAAAAAAAATCCAAAATCAGACAGAGTGTTGACACCAGAGAGGCTAAGACCGCATTGACTCAGTGCGGTATTCAGCCTCTCTGGTGTCAAGTCTGATTTTGGAAAAAAAAAAAAAAATCCAAAATCAGACAGAGTGTTGACACCAGAGAGGCTAAGACCGCATTGACTCAGTGCGGTATTCAGCCTCTCTGGTGTCAAGTCTGATTTTGGAAAAAAAAAAAAAAAATCCAAAATCAGACAGAGTGTTGAGACCAGAGAGGCTAAGAGCGCATTGACTCAGTGCGGTATGCAGCCTCTCTGGTGTCAAGTCTGATTTTGGAAAAAAAAAAAAATCCAAAATCAGACAGAGTGTTGAGACCAGAGAGGCTAAGAGCGCATTGACTCAGTGCGGTATGCAGCCTCTCTGGTGTCAAGTCTGATTTTGGAATAAAATAAAAATAAAAATCCAAAATCAGACAGTGTTGACACCAGAGAGGCTAAGAGCGCATTGACTCAGTGCGGTATTCAGCCTCTCTGGTGTCAAGTCTGATTTTGGAAAAAAAAAAAAAAAATCCAAAATCAGACAGAGTGTTGAGACCAGAGAGGCTAAGACCGCATTGACTCAGTGCGGTATTCAGCCTCTCTGGTGTCAAGTCTGATTTTGGAAAAAAAAAAAAAAAAAATCCAAAATCAGACAGAGTGTTGAGACCAGAGAGGCTAAGACCGCATTGACTCAGTGCGGTATTCAGCCTCTCTGGTGTCAAGTCTGATTTTGGAAAAAAAAAAAAAAAATCCAAAATCAGACAGTGTTGACACCAGAGAGGCTAAGAGCGCATTGACTCAGTGCGGTATTCAGCCTCTCTGGTGTCAAGTCTGATTTTGGAAAAAAAAAAAAAAAATCCAAAATCAGACAGAGTGTTGAGACCAGAGAGGCTAAGACCGCATTGACTCAGTGCGGTATTCAGCCTCTCTGGTGTCAAGTCTGATTTTGGAATAAAAAAAAAAAAATCCAAAATCAGACAGTGTTGACACCAGAGAGGCTAAGAGCGCATTGACTCAGCGCGGTATTCAGCCTCTCTGGTGTCAAGTCTGATTTTGGAAAAAAAAAAAAAAAATCCAAAATCAGACAGAGTGTTGAGACCAGAGAGGCTAAGACCGCATTGACTCAGTGCGGTATTCAGCCTCTCTGGTGTCAAGTCTGATTTTGGAAAAAAAAAAAAAAAAAATCCAAAATCAGACAGAGTGTTGAGACCAGAGAGGCTAAGACCGCATTGACTCAGTGCGGTATTCAGCCTCTCTGGTGTCAAGTCTGATTTTGGAAAAAAAAAAAAAAATCCAAAATCAGACAGAGTGTTGAGACCAGAGAGGCTAAGACCGCATTGACTCAGTGCGGTATTCAGCCTCTCTGGTGTCAAGTCTGATTTTGGAAAAAAAAAAAAAAAATCCAAAATCAGACAGTGTTGACACCAGAGAGGCTAAGAGCGCATTGACTCAGTGCGGTATTCAGCCTCTCTGGTGTCAAGTCTGATTTTGGAAAAAAAAAAAAAAAAAAAATCCAAAATCAGACAGAGTGTTGAGACCAGAGAGGCTAAGACCGCATTGACTCAGTGCGGTATTCAGCCTCTCTGGTGTCAAGTCTGATTTTGGAAAAAAAAAAAAAAAAATCCAAAATCAGACAGAGTGTTGAGACCAGAGAGGCTAAGACCGCATTGACTCAGTGCGGTATTAAGCCTCTCTGGTGTCAAGTCTGATTTTGGAAAAAAAAAAAAAAAAAATCCAAAATCAGACAGAGTGTTGAGACCAGAGAGGCTAAGACCGCATTGACTCAGTGCGGTATTCAGCCTCTCTGGTGTCAAGTCTGATTTTGGAAAAAAAAAAAAAAATCCAAAATCAGACAGAGTGTTGAGACCAGAGAGGCTAAGACCGCATTGACTCAGTGCGGTATTCAGCCTCTCTGGTGTCAAGTCTGATTTTGGAAAAAAAAAAAAAAAATCCAAAATCAGACAGTGTTGACACCAGAGAGGCTAAGAGCGCATTGACTCAGTGCGGTATTCAGCCTCTCTGGTGTCAAGTCTGATTTTGGAAAAAAAAAAAAAAAAAAAATCCAAAATCAGACAGAGTGTTGAGACCAGAGAGGCTAAGACCGCATTGACTCAGTGCGGTATTCAGCCTCTCTGGTGTCAAGTCTGATTTTGGAAAAAAAAAAAAAAAATCCAAAATCAGACAGAGTGTTGACACCAGAGAGGCTAAGACCGCATTGACTCAGTGCGGTATTCAGCCTCTCTGGTGTCAAGTCTGATTTTGGAAAAAAAAAAAAAAAAAAATCCAAAATCAGACAGAGTGTTGAGACCAGAGAGGCTAAGACCGCATTGACTCAGTGCGGTATTCAGCCTCTCTGGTGTCAAGTCTGATTTTGGAAAAAAAAAAAAAAAAAATCCAAAATCAGACAGAGTGTTGAGACCAGAGAGGCTAAGACCGCATTGACTCAGTGCGGTATTCAGCCTCTCTGGTGTCAAGTCTAATTTTGGAAAAAAAAAAAAAAAATCCAAAATCAGACAGAGTGTTGAGACCAGAGAGGCTAAGACCGCATTGACTCAGTGCGGTATTCAGCCTCTCTGGTGTCAAGTCTGATTTTGGAATAAAAAAAAAAAAATC
This sequence comes from Poromitra crassiceps, assembly GCF_964638095.1. Lineage (NCBI taxonomy): Eukaryota > Metazoa > Chordata > Actinopteri > Beryciformes > Melamphaidae > Poromitra > Poromitra crassiceps. The sequence goes on from NW_028152098.1 coordinate 94,878, forward strand.
CAAAATCAGACAGTGTTGACACCAGAGAGGCTAAGAGCGCATTGACTCAGCGCGGTATTCAGCCTCTCTGGTGTCAAGTCTGATTTTGGAAAAAAAAAAAAAAAATCCAAAATCAGACAGAGTGTTGAGACCAGAGAGGCTAAGACCGCATTGACTCAGTGCGGTATTCAGCCTCTCTGGTGTCAAGTCTGATTTTGGAAAAAAAAAAAAAAAAAATCCAAAATCAGACAGAGTGTTGAGACCAGAGAGGCTAAGACCGCATTGACTCAGTGCGGTATTCAGCCTCTCTGGTGTCAAGTCTGATTTTGGGAAAAAAAAAAAAAAAATCCAAAATCAGACAGTGTTGACACCAGAGAGGCTAAGAGCGCATTGACTCAGTGCGGTATTCAGCCTCTCTGGTGTCAAGTCTGATTTTGGAAAAAAAAAAAAAAATAATCCAAAATCAGACAGAGTGTTGAGACCAGAGAGGCTAAGACCGCATTGACTCAGTGCGGTATTCAGCCTCTCTGGTGTCAAGTCTGATTTTGGAAAAAAAAAAAAAAATCCAAAATCAGACAGAGTGTTGACACCAGAGAGGCTAAGACCGCATTGACTCAGTGCGGTATTCAGCCTCTCTGGTGTCAAGTCTGATTTTGGAAAAAAAAAAAAAAATCCAAAATCAGACAGAGTGTTGACACCAGAGAGGCTAAGACCGCATTGACTCAGTGCGGTATTCAGCCTCTCTGGTGTCAAGTCTGATTTTGGAAAAAAAAAAAAAAATCCAAAATCAGACAGAGTGTTGAGACCAGAGAGGCTAAGAGCGCATTGACTCAGTGCGGTATGCAGCCTCTCTGGTGTCAAGTCTGATTTTGGAAAAAAAAAAAAATCCAAAATCAGACAGAGTGTTGAGACCAGAGAGGCTAAGAGCGCATTGACTCAGTGCGGTATGCAGCCTCTCTGGTGTCAAGTCTGATTTTGGAATAAAAAAAAAAAAAAAATCCAAAATCAGACAGTGTTGACACCAGAGAGGCTAAGAGCGCATTGACTCAGTGCGGTATTCAGCCTCTCTGGTGTCAAGTCTGATTTTGGAAAAAAAAAAAAAAATCCAAAATCAGACAGAGTGTTGAGACCAGAGAGGCTAAGACCGCATTGACTCAGTGCGGTATTCAGCCTCTCTGGTGTCAAGTCTGATTTTGGAAAAAAAAAAAAAAAAATCCAAAATCAGACAGAGTGTTGAGACCAGAGAGGCTAAGACCGCATTGACTCAGTGCGGTATTCAGCCTCTCTGGTGTCAAGTCTGATTTTGGAAAAAAAAAAAAAAAAATCCAAAATCAGACAGTGTTGACACCAGAGAGGCTAAGAGCGCATTGACTCAGTGCAGTATTCAGCCTCTCTGGTGTCAAGTCTGATTTTGGAAAAAAAAAAAAAAAAAAATCCAAAATCAGACAGAGTGTTGAGACCAGAGAGGCTAAGACCGCATTGACTCAGTGCGGTATTCAGCCTCTCTGGTGTCAAGTCTGATTTTGGAAAAAAAAAAAAAAAATCCAAAATCAGACAGAGTGTTGAGACCAGAGAGGCTAAGACCGCATTGACTCAGTGCGGTATTCAGCCTCTCTGGTGTCAAGTCTGATTTTAGAAAAAAAAAAAAAAAAAATCCAAAATCAGACAGAGTGTTGAGACCAGAGAGGCTAAGACCGCATTGACTCAGTGCGGTATTCAGCCTCTCTGGTGTCAAGTCTGATTTTGGAAAAAAAAAAAAAAATCCAAAATCAGACAGAGTGTTGAGACCAGAGAGGCTAAGACCGCATTGACTCAGTGCGGTATTCAGCCTCTCTGGTGTCAAGTCTGATTTTGGAATAAAAAAAAAAAAAAATCCAAAATCAGACAGTGTTGACACCAGAGAGGCTAAGAGCGCATTGACTCAGTGCGGTATTCAGCCTCTCTGGTGTCAAGTCTGATTTTGGAAAAAAAAAAAAAAAATCCAAAATCAGACAGAGTGTTGAGACCAGAGAGGCTAAGACCACATTGACTCAGTGCGGTATTCAGCCTCTCTGGTGTCAAGTCTGATTTTGGGAAAAAAAAAAAAAAAATCCAAAATCAGACAGAGTGTTGAGACCAGAGAGGCTAAGACCGCATTGACTCAGTGCGGTATTCAGCCTCTCTGGTGTCAAGTCTGATTTTGGAAAAAAAAAAAAAAAATCCAAAATCAGACAGTGTTGACACCAGAGAGGCTAAGAGCGCATTGACTCAGTGCGGTATTCAGCCTCTCTGGTGTCAAGTCTGATTTTGGAATAAAAAAAAAAAAAAATCCAAAATCAGACAGTGTTGACACCAGAGAGGCTAAGAGCGCATTGACTCAGTGCGGTATTCAGCCTCTCTGGTGTCAAGTCTGATTTTGGAATAAAAAAAAAAAAATCCAAAATCAGACAGAGTGTTGAGACCAGAGAGGCTAAGACCGCATTGACTCAGTGCGGTATTCAGCCTCTCTGGTGTCAAGTCTGATTTTGGAAAAAAAAAAAAAAAAAATCCAAAATCAGACAGAGTGTTGAGACCAGAGAGGCTAAGACCGCATTGACTCAGTGCGGTATTCAGCCTCTCTGGTGTCAAGTCTGATTTTGGAAAAAAAAAAAAAAATCCAAAATCAGACAGAGTGTTGAGACCAGAGAGGCTAAGACCGCATTGACTCAGTGCGGTATTCAGCCTCTCTGGTGTCAAGTCTGATTTTGGAAAAAAAAAAAAAAAATCCAAAATCAGACAGTGTTGACACCAGAGAGGCTAAGACCGCATTGACTCAGTGCGGTATTCAGCCTCTCTGGTGTCAAGTCTGATTTTGGAAAAAAAAAAAAAAAGAAAATCCAAAATCAGACAGAGTGTTGAGACCAGAGAGGCTAAGACCGCATTGACTCAGTGCGGTATTCAGCCTCTCTGGTGTCAAGTCTGATTTTGGAAAAAAAAAAAAAAAAAATCCAAAATCAGACAGAGTGTTGAGACCAGAGAGGCTAAGACCGCATTGACTCAGTGCGGTATTCAGCCTCTCTGGTGTCAAGTCTGATTTTGGAAAAAAAACAAAAAAAAATCCAAAATCAGACAGTGTTGAGACCAGAGAGGCTAAGACCGCATTGACTCAGTGCGGTATTCAGCCTCTCTGGTGTCAAGTCTGATTTTGGAATAAAAAAAAAAAAATCCAAAATCAGACAGTGTTGACACCAGAGAGGCTAAGAGCGCATTGACTCAGTGCGGTATTCAGCCTCTCTGGTGTCAAGTCTGATTTTGGAAAAAAAAAAAAAAAAAATCCAAAATCAGACAGAGTGTTGAGACCAGAGAGGCTAAGACCGCATTGACTCAGTGCGGTATTCAGCCTCTCTGGTGTCAAGTCTGATTTTGGAAAAAAAAAAAAAAAATCCAAAATCAGACAGTGTTGACACCAGAGAGGCTAAGAGCGCATTGACTCAGTGCGGTATTCAGCCTCTCTGGTGTCAAGTCTGATTTTGGAAAAAAAAAAAAAAAAAAAATCCAAAATCAGACAGAGTGTTGAGACCAGAGAGGCTAAGACCGCATTGACTCAGTGCGGTATTCAGCCTCTCTGGTGTCAAGTCTGATTTTGGAAAAAAAAAAAAAAAATCCAAAATCAGACAGAGTGTTGACACCAGAGAGGCTAAGACCGCATTAACTCAGTGCGGTATTCAGCCTCTCTGGTGTCAAGTCTGATTTTGGAAAAAAAAAAAAAAAGAAAATCCAAAATCAGACAGAGTGTTGAGACCAGAGAGGCTAAGACCGCATTGACTCAGTGCGGTATTCAGCCTCTCTGGTGTCAAGTCTGATTTTGGAAAAAAAAAAAAAAAAAATCCAAAATCAGACAGAGTGTTGAGACCAGAGAGGCTAAGACCGCATTGACTCAGTGCGGTATTCAGCCTCTCTGGTGTCAAGTCTGATTTTGGAAAAAAACAAAAAAAAATCCAAAATCAGACAGTGTTGAGACCAGAGAGGCTAAGACCGCATTGACTCAGTGCGGTATTCAGCCTCTCTGGTGTCAAGTCTGATTTTGGAATAAAAAAAAAAAAATCCAAAATCAGACAGTGTTGACACCAGAGAGGCTAAGAGCGCATTGACTCAGCGCGGTATTCAGCCTCTCTGGTGTCAAGTCTGATTTTGGAAAAAAAAAAAAAAAAAATCCAAAATCAGACAGAGTGTTGAGACCAGAGAGGCTAAGACCGCATTGACTCAGTGCGGTATTCAGCCTCTCTGGTGTCAAGTCTGATTTTGGAAAAAAAAAAAAAAATCCAAAATCAGACAGAGTGTTGAGACCAGAGAGGCTAAGACCGCATTGACTCAGTGCGGTATTCAGCCTCTCTGGTGTCAAGTCTGATTTTGGAAAAAAAAAAAAAAAAATCCAAAATCAGACAGTGTTGACACCAGAGAGGCTAAGAGCGCATTGACTCAGTGCGGTATTCAGCCTCTCTGGTGTCAAGTCTGATTTTGGAAAAAGAAAAAAAAAAATCCAAAATCAGACAGAGTGTTGAGACCAGAGAGGCTAAGACCGCATTGACTCAGTGCGGTATTCAGCCTCTCTGGTGTCAAGTCTGATTTTGGAAAAAAAAAAAAAAATCCAAAATCAGACAGAGTGTTGACACCAGAGAGGCTAAGACCGCATTGACTCAGTGCGGTATTCAGCCTCTCTGGTGTCAAGTCTGATTTTGGAAAAAAAAAAAAAAATCCAAAATCAGACAGAGTGTTGAGACCAGAGAGGCTAAGACCGCATTGACTCAGTGCGGTATTCAGCCTCTCTGGTGTCAAGTCTGATTTTGGAATAAAAAAAAAAAAAAATCCAAAATCAGACAGTGTTGACACCAGAGAGGCTAAGAGCGCATTGACTTAGTGCGGTATTCAGCCTCTCTGGTGTCAAGTCTGATTTTGGAAAAAAAAAAAAAAAAATCCAAAATCAGACAGAGTGTTGAGACCAGAGAGGCTAAGACCGCATTGACTCAGTGCGGTATTAAGCCTCTCTGGTGTCAAGTCTGATTTTGGAAAAAAAAAAAAAAAAAATCCAAAATCAGACAGAGTGTTGAGACCAGAGAGGCTAAGACCGCATTGACTCAGTGCGGTATTCAGCCTCTCTGGTGTCAAGTCTGATTTTGGAAAAAAAAAAAAAAATCCAAAATCAGACAGAGTGTTGAGACCAGAGAGGCTAAGACCGCATTGACTCAGTGCGGTATTCAGCCTCTCTGGTGTCAAGTCTGATTTTGGAAAAAAAAAAAAAAAATCCAAAATCAGACAGTGTTGACACCAGAGAGGCTAAGAGCGCATTGACTCAGTGCGGTATTCAGCCTCTCTGGTGTCAAGTCTGATTTTGGAAAAAAAAAAAAAAAAAAAATCCAAAATCAGACAGAGTGTTGAGACCAGAGAGGCTAAGACCGCATTGACTCCGTGCGGTATTCAGCCTCTCTGGTGTCAAGTCTGATTTTGGAAAAAAAAAAAAAAAAATCCAAAATCAGACAGAGTGTTGACACCAGAGAGGCTAAGACCGCATTGACTCAGTGCGGTATTCAGCCTCTCTGGTGTCAAGTCTGATTTTGGAAAAAAAAAAAAAAAAAAAATCCAAAATCAGACAGAGTGTTGAGACCAGAGAGGCTAAGACCGCATTGACTCAGTGCGGTATTCAGCCTCTCTGGTGTCAAGTCTGATTTTGGAAAAAAAAAAAAAAAAAATCCAAAATCAGACAGAGTGTTGAGACCAGAGAGGCTAAGACCGCATTGACTCAGTGCGGTATTCAGCCTCTCTGGTGTCAAGTCTGATTTTGGAAAAAAAAAAAAAAAATCCAAAATCAGACAGAGTGTTGAGACCAGAGAGGCTAAGACCGCATTGACTCAGTGCGGTATTCAGCCTCTCTGGTGTCAAGTCTGATTTTGGAATAAAAAAAAAAAAATCCAAAATCAGACAGTGTTGACACCAGAGAGGCTAAGAGCGCATTGACTCAGCGCGGTATTCAGCCTCTCTGGTGTCAAGTCTGATTTTGGAAAAAAAAAAAAAAAATCCAAAATCAGACAGAGTGTTGAGACCAGAGAGGCTAAGACCGCATTGACTCAGTGCGGTATTCAGCCTCTCTGGTGTCAAGTCTGATTTTGGAAAAAAAAAAAAAAAAAATCCAAAATCAGACAGAGTGTTGAGACCAGAGAGGCTAAGACCGCATTGACTCAGTGCGGTATTCAGCCTCTCTGGTGTCAAGTCTGATTTTGGAAAAAAAAAAAAAAAATCCAAAATCAGACAGAGTGTTGAGACCAGAGAGGCTAAGACCGCATTGACTCAGTGCGGTATTCAGCCTCTCTGGTGTCAAGTCTGATTTTGGAAAAAAAAAAAAAAAATCCAAAATCAGACAGTGTTGACACCAGAGAGGCTAAGAGCGCATTGACTCAGTGCGGTATTCAGCCTCTCTGGTGTCAAGTCTGATTTTGGAAAAAAAAAAAAAAAAAAATCCAAAATCAGACAGAGTGTTGAGACCAGAGAGGCTAAGACCGCATTGACTCAGTGCGGTATTCAGCCTCTCTGGTGTCAAGTCTGATTTTGGAAAAAAAAAAAAAAAATCCAAAATCAGACAGAGTGTTGAGACCAGAGAGGCTAAGACCGCATTGACTCAGTGCGGTATTAAGCCTCTCTGGTGTCAAGTCTGATTTTGGAAAAAAAAAAAAAAAAAATCCAAAATCAGACAGAGTGTTGAGACCAGAGAGGCTAAGACCGCATTGACTCAGTGCGGTATTCAGCCTCTCTGGTGTCAAGTCTGATTTTGGAAAAAAAAAAAAAAATCCAAAATCAGACAGAGTGTTGAGACCAGAGAGGCTAAGACCGCATTGACTCAGTGCGGTATTCAGCCTCTCTGGTGTCAAGTCTGATTTTGGAAAAAAAAAAAAAAAATCCAAAATCAGACAGTGTTGACACCAGAGAGGCTAAGAGCGCATTGACTCAGTGCGGTATTCAGCCTCTCTGGTGTCAAGTCTGATTTTGGAAAAAAAAAAAAAAAAAAAATCCAAAATCAGACAGAGTGTTGAGACCAGAGAGGCTAAGACCGCATTGACTCAGTGCGGTATTCAGCCTCTCTGGTGTCAAGTCTGATTTTGGAAAAAAAAAAAAAAAATCCAAAATCAGACAGAGTGTTGACACCAGAGAGGCTAAGACCGCATTGACTCAGTGCGGTATTCAGCCTCTCTGGTGTCAAGTCTGATTTTGGAAAAAAAAAAAAAAAATCCAAAATCAGACAGAGTGTTGAGACCAGAGAGGCTAAGACCGCATTGACTCAGTGCGGTATTCAGCCTCTCTGGTGTCAAGTCTGATTTTGGAATAAAAAAAAAAAAATCCAAAATCAGACAGTGTTGACACCAGAGAGGCTAAGAGCGCATTGACTCAGCGCGGTATTCAGCCTCTCTGGTGTCAAGTCTGATTTTGGAAAAAAAAAAAAAAAATCCAAAATCAGACAGAGTGTTGAGACCAGAGAGGCTAAGACCGCATTGACTCAGTGCGGTATTCAGCCTCTCTGGTGTCAAGTCTGATTTTGGAAAAAAAAAAAAAAAAAATCCAAAATCAGACAGAGTGTTGAGACCAGAGAGGCTAAGACCGCATTGACTCAGTGCGGTATTCAGCCTCTCTGGTGTCAAGTCTGATTTTGGAAAAAAAAAAAAAAAAATCCAAAATCAGACAGTGTTGACACCAGAGAGGCTAAGAGCGCATTGACTCAGTGCGGTATTCAGCCTCTCTGGTGTCAAGTCTGATTTTGGAAAAAAAAAAAAAAAAAATCCAAAATCAGACAGAGTGTTGAGACCAGAGAGGCTAAGACCGCATTGACTCAGTGCGGTATTCAGCCTCTCTGGTGTCAAGTCTGATTTTGGAAAAAAAAAAAAAAATCCAAAATCAGACAGAGTGTTGACACCAGAGAGGCTAAGACCGCATTGACTCAGTGCGGTATTCAGCCTCTCTGGTGTCAAGTCTGATTTTGGAAAAAAAAAAAAAAATCCAAAATCAGACAGAGTGTTGACACCAGAGAGGCTAAGACCGCATTGACTCAGTGCGGTATTCAGCCTCTCTGGTGTCAAGTCTGATTTTGGAAAAAAAAAAAAAAAATCCAAAATCAGACAGAGTGTTGAGACCAGAGAGGCTAAGAGCGCATTGACTCAGTGCGGTATGCAGCCTCTCTGGTGTCAAGTCTGATTTTGGAAAAAAAAAAAAAATCCAAAATCAGACAGAGTGTTGAGACCAGAGAGGCTAAGAGCGCATTGACTCAGTGCGGTATGCAGCCTCTCTGGTGTCAAGTCTGATTTTGGAATAAAATAAAAAATAAAATCCAAAATCAGACAGTGTTGACACCAGAGAGGCTAAGAGCGCATTGACTCAGTGCGGTATTCAGCCTCTCTGGTGTCAAGTCTGATTTTGGAAAAAAAAAAAAAAATCCAAAATCAGACAGAGTGTTGAGACCAGAGAGGCTAAGACCGCATTGACTCAGTGCGGTATTCAGCCTCTCTGGTGTCAAGTCTGATTTTGAAAAAAAAAAAAAAAAAATCCAAAATCAGACAGAGTGTTGAGACCAGAGAGGCTAAGACCGCATTGACTCAGTGCGGTATTCAGCCTCTCTGGTGTCAAGTCTGATTTTGGAAAAAAAAAAAAAAATCCAAAATCAGACAGTGTTGACACCAGAGAGGCTAAGAGCGCATTGACTCAGTGCAGTATTCAGCCTCTCTGGTGTCAAGTCTGATTTTGGAAAAAAAAAAAAAAAAAAATCCAAAATCAGACAGAGTGTTGAGACCAGAGAGGCTAAGACCGCATTGACTCAGTGCGGTATTCAGCCTCTCTGGTGTCAAGTCTGATTTTGGAAAAAAAAAAAAAAAATCCAAAATCAGACAGAGTGTTGAGACCAGAGAGGCTAAGACCGCATTGACTCAGTGCGGTATTCAGCCTCTCTGGTGTCAAGTCTGATTTTAGAAAAAAAAAAAAAAAAAATCCAAAATCAGACAGAGTGTTGAGACCAGAGAGGCTAAGACCGCATTGACTCAGTGCGGTATTCAGCCTCTCTGGTGTCAAGTCTGATTTTGGAAAAAAAAAAAAAAAAAATCCAAAATCAGACAGAGTGTTGAGACCAGAGAGGCTAAGACCGCATTGACTCAGTGCGGTATTCAGCCTCTCTGGTGTCAAGTCTGATTTTGGAAAAAAAAAAAAAAAATCCAAAATCAGACAGTGTTGACACCAGAGAGGCTAAGAGCGCATTGACTCAGTGCAGTATTCAGCCTCTCTGGTGTCAAGTCTGATTTTGGAAAAAAAAAAAAAAAAAAATCCAAAATCAGACAGAGTGTTGAGACCAGAGAGGCTAAGACCGCATTGACTCAGTGCGGTATTCAGCCTCTCTGGTGTCAAGTCTGATTTTGGAAAAAAAAAAAAAAAATCCAAAATCAGACAGAGTGTTGAGACCAGAGAGGCTAAGACCGCATTGACTCAGTGCGGTATTCAGCCTCTCTGGTGTCAAGTCTGATTTTAGAAAAAAAAAAAAAAAAAATCCAAAATCAGACAGAGTGTTGAGACCAGAGAGGCTAAGACCGCATTGACTCAGTGCGGTATTCAGCCTCTCTGGTGTCAAGTCTGATTTTGGAAAAAAAAAAAAAATCCAAAATCAGACAGAGTGTTGAGACCAGAGAGGCTAAGACCGCATTGACTCAGTGCGGTATTCAGCCTCTCTGGTGTCAAGTCTGATTTTGGAATAAAAAAAAAAAAAAATCCAAAATCAGACAGTGTTGACACCAGAGAGGCTAAGAGCGCATTGACTCAGTGCGGTATTCAGCCTCTCTGGTGTCAAGTCTGATTTTGGAAAAAAAAAAAAAAAATCCAAAATCAGACAGAGTGTTGAGACCAGAGAGGCTAAGACCGCATTGACTCAGTGCGGTATTCAGCCTCTCTGGTGTCAAGTCTGATTTTGGAAAAAAAAAAAAAAAAAATCCAAAATCAGACAGAGTGTTGAGACCAGAGAGGCTAAGACCGCATTGACTCAGTGCGGTATTCAGCCTCTCTGGTGTCAAGTCTGATTTTGGAAAAAAAAAAAAAAAAAATCCAAAATCAGACAGAGTGTTGACACCAGAGAGGCTAAGACCGCATTGACTCAGTGCGGTATTCAGCCTCTCTGGTGTCAAGTCTGATTTTGGAAAAAAAAAAAAAAATCCAAAATCAGACAGAGTGTTGAGACCAGAGAGGCTAAGAGCGCATTGACTCAGTGCGGTATGCAGCCTCTCTGGTGTCAAGTCTGATTTTGGAAAAAAAAAAAAATCCAAAATCAGACAGAGTGTTGAGACCAGAGAGGCTAAGACCGCATTGACTCAGTGCGGTATTCAGCCTCTCTGGTGTCAAGTCTGATTTTGGAAAAAAAAAAAAAAAAATCCAAAATCAGACAGTGTTGACACCAGAGAGGCTAAGAGCGCATTGACTCAGTGCGGTATTCAGCCTCTCTGGTGTCAAGTCTGATTTTGGAAAAAAAAAAAAAAAAAAAATCCAAAATCAGACAGAGTGTTGAGACCAGAGAGGCTAAGACCGCATTGACTCAGTGCGGTATTCAGCCTCTCTGGTGTCAAGTCTGATTTTGGAAAAAAAAAAAAAAAAATCCAAAATCAGACAGAGTGTTGACACCAGAGAGGCTAAGACCGCATTGACTCAGTGCGGTATTCAGCCTCTCTGGTGTCAAGTCTGATTTTGGAAAAAAAAAAAAAAATTCCAAAATCAGACAGAGTGTTGAGACCAGAGAGGCTAAGACCGCATTGACTCAGTGCGGTATTCAGCCTCTCTGGTGTCAAGTCTGATTTTGGAATAAAAAAAAAAAAATCCAAAATCAGACAGTGTTGACACCAGAGAGGCTAAGAGCGCATTGACTCAGCGCGGTATTCAGCCTCTCTGGTGTCAAGTCTGATTTTGGAAAAAAAAAAAAAAAATCCAAAATCAGACAGAGTGTTGAGACCAGAGAGGCTAAGACCGCATTGACTCAGTGCGGTATTCAGCCTCTCTGGTGTCAAGTCTGATTTTGGAAAAAAAAAAAAAAAAAAATCCAAAATCAGACAGAGTGTTGAGACCAGAGAGGCTAAGACCGCATTGACTCAGTGCGGTATTCAGCCTCTCTGGTGTCAAGTCTGATTTTGGAAAAAAAAAAAAAAAAATCCAAAATCAGACAGTGTTGACACCAGAGAGGCTAAGAGCGCATTGACTCAGTGCGGTATTCAGCCTCTCTGGTGTCAAGTCTGATTTTGGAAAAAAAAAAAAAAAAAATCCAAAATCAGACAGAGTGTTGAGACCAGAGAGGCTAAGACCGCATTGACTCAGTGCGGTATTCAGCCTCTCTGGTGTCAAGTCTGATTTTGGAAAAAAAAAAAAAAATCCAAAATCAGACAGAGTGTTGACACCAGAGAGGCTAAGACCGCATTGACTCAGTGCGGTATTCAGCCTCTCTGGTGTCAAGTCTGATTTTGGAAAAAAAAAAAAAAATCCAAAATCAGACAGAGTGTTGACACCAGAGAGGCTAAGACCGCATTGACTCAGTGCGGTATTCAGCCTCTCTGGTGTCAAGTCTGATTTTGGAAAAAAAAAAAAAAATCCAAAATCAGACAGAGTGTTGAGACCAGAGAGGCTAAGAGCGCATTGACTCAGTGCGGTATGCAGCCTCTCTGGTGTCAAGTCTGATTTTGGAAAAAAAAAAAAAATCCAAAATCAGACAGAGTGTTGAGACCAGAGAGGCTAAGAGCGCATTGACTCAGTGCGGTATGCAGCCTCTCTGGTGTCAAGTCTGATTTTGGAATAAAATAAAAAATAAAATCCAAAATCAGACAGTGTTGACACCAGAGAGGCTAAGAGCGCATTGACTCAGTGCGGTATTCAGCCTCTCTGGTGTCAAGTCTGATTTTGGAAAAAAAAAAAAAAATCCAAAATCAGACAGAGTGTTGAGACCAGAGAGGCTAAGACCGCATTGACTCAGTGCGGTATTCAGCCTCTCTGGTGTCAAGTCTGATTTTGGAAAAAAAAAAAAAAAAAATCCAAAATCAGACAGAGTGTTGAGACCAGAGAGGCTAAGACCGCATTGACTCAGTGCGGTATTCAGCCTCTCTGGTGTCAAGTCTGATTTTGGAAAAAAAAAAAAAAATCCAAAATCAGACAGTGTTGACACCAGAGAGGCTAAGAGCGCATTGACTCAGTGCAGTATTCAGCCTCTCTGGTGTCAAGTCTGATTTTGGAAAAAAAAAAAAAAAAAAATCCAAAATCAGACAGAGTGTTGAGACCAGAGAGGCTAAGACCGCATTGACTCAGTGCGGTATTCAGCCTCTCTGGTGTCAAGTCTGATTTTGGAAAAAAAAAAAAAAAATCCAAAATCAGACAGAGTGTTGAGACCAGAGAGGCTAAGACCGCATTGACTCAGTGCGGTATTCAGCCTCTCTGGTGTCAAGTCTGATTTTAGAAAAAAAAAAAAAAAAAATCCAAAATCAGACAGAGTGTTGAGACCAGAGAGGCTAAGACCGCATTGACTCAGTGCGGTATTCAGCCTCTCTGGTGTCAAGTCTGATTTTGGAAAAAAAAAAAAAAAAAATCCAAAATCAGACAGAGTGTTGAGACCAGAGAGGCTAAGACCGCATTGACTCAGTGCGGTATTCAGCCTCTCTGGTGTCAAGTCTGATTTTGGAAAAAAAAAAAAAAATCCAAAATCAGACAGTGTTGACACCAGAGAGGCTAAGAGCGCATTGACTCAGTGCAGTATTCAGCCTCTCTGGTGTCAAGTCTGATTTTGGAAAAAAAAAAAAAAAAAAATCCAAAATCAGACAGAGTGTTGAGACCAGAGAGGCTAAGACCGCATTGACTCAGTGCGGTATTCAGCCTCTCTGGTGTCAAGTCTGATTTTGGAAAAAAAAAAAAAAAATCCAAAATCAGACAGAGTGTTGAGACCAGAGAGGCTAAGACCGCATTGACTCAGTGCGGTATTCAGCCTCTCTGGTGTCAAGTCTGATTTTAGAAAAAAAAAAAAAAAAATCCAAAATCAGACAGAGTGTTGAGACCAGAGAGGCTAAGACCGCATTGACTCAGTGCGGTATTCAGCCTCTCTGGTGTCAAGTCTGATTTTGGAAAAAAAAAAAAAATCCAAAATCAGACAGAGTGTTGAGACCAGAGAGGCTAAGACCGCATTGACTCAGTGCGGTATTCAGCCTCTCTGGTGTCAAGTCTGATTTTGGAATAAAAAAAAAAAAAAATCCAAAATCAGACAGTGTTGACACCAGAGAGGCTAAGAGCGCATTGACTCAGTGCGGTATTCAGCCTCTCTGGTGTCAAGTCTGATTTTGGAAAAAAAAAAAAAAAATCCAAAATCAGACAGAGTGTTGAGACCAGAGAGGCTAAGACCGCATTGACTCAGTGCGGTATTCAGCCTCTCTGGTGTCAAGTCTGATTTTGGAAAAAAAAAAAAAAAAAATCCAAAATCAGACAGAGTGTTGACACCAGAGAGGCTAAGACCGCATTGACTCAGTGCAGTATTCAGCCTCTCTGGTGTCAAGTCTGATTTTGGAAAAAAAAAAAAAAATCCAAAATCAGACAGAGTGTTGAGACCAGAGAGGCTAAGAGCGCATTGACTCAGTGCGGTATGCAGCCTCTCTGGTGTCAAGTCTGATTTTGGAAAAAAAAAAAAATCCAAAATCAGACAGAGTGTTGAGACCAGAGAGGCTAAGAGCGCATTGACTCAGTGCGGTATGCAGCCTCTCTGGTGTCAAGTCTGATTTTGGAATAAAATAAAATAAAAATCCAAAATCAGACAGTGTTGACACCAGAGAGGCTAAGAGCGCATTGACTCAGTGCGGTATTCAGCCTCTCTGGTGTCAAGTCTGATTTTGGAAAAAAAAAAAAAAAATCCAAAATCAGACAGAGTGTTGAGACCAGAGAGGCTAAGACCGCATTGACTCAGTGCGGTATTCAGCCTCTCTGGTGTCAAGTCTGATTTTGGAAAAAAAAAAAAAAAAAATCCAAAATCAGACAGAGTGTTGAGACCAGAGAGGCTAAGACCGCATTGACTCAGTGCGGTATTCAGCCTCTCTGGTGTCAAGTCTGATTTTGGAAAAAAAAAAAAAAAAATCCAAAATCAGACAGAGTGTTGAGACCAGAGAGGCTAAGACCGCATTGACTCAGTGCGGTATTCAGCCTCTCTGGTGTCAAGTCTGATTTTGGAAAAAAAAAAAAAAATCCAAAATCAGACAGAGTGTTGACACCAGAGAGGCTAAGACCGCATTGACTCAGTGCGGTATTCAGCCTCTCTGGTGTCAAGTCTGATTTTGGGAAAAAAAAAAAAAATCCAAAATCAGACAGAGTGTTGAGACCAGAGAGGCTAAGACCGCATTGACTCAGTGCGGTATTCAGCCTCTCTGGTGTCAAGTCTGATTTTGGAAAAAAAAAAAAAAAAATCCAAAATCAGACAGAGTGTTGACACCAGAGAGGCTAAGAGCGCATTGACTCAGTGCGGTATTCAGCCTCTCTGGTGTCAAGTCTGATTTTGGAAAAAAAAAAAAAAAATCCAAAATCAGACAGAGTGTTGAGACCAGAGAGGCTAAGACCGCATTGACTCAGTGCGGTATTCAGCCTCTCTGGTGTCAAGTCTGATTTTGGAATAAAAAAAAAAAAAATCCAAAATCAGACAGAGTGTTGAGACCAGAGAGGCTAAGACCGCATTGACTCAGTGCGGTATTCAGCCTCTCTGGTGTCAAGTCTGATTTTGGAAAAAAAAGAAAAAAGAAAATCCAAAATCAGACAGAGTGTTGAGACCAGAGAGGCTAAGACCGCATTGACTCAGTGCGGTATTCAGCCTCTCTGGTGTCAAGTCTGATTTTGGAAAAAAAAAAAAAAAATCCAAAATCAGACAGAGTGTTGAGACCAGAGAGGCTAAGACCGCATTGACTCAGTGCGGTATTCAGCCTCTCTGGTGTCAAGTCTGATTTTGGAAAAAAGAAAAAAAAAGAAAATCCAAAATCAGACAGAGTGTTGAGACCAGAGAGGCTAAGACCGCATTGACTCAGTGCGGTATTCAGCCTCTCTGGTGTCAAGTCTGATTTTGGAAAAAAAAAAAAAAAAAATCCAAAATCAGACAGAGTGTTGAGACCAGAGAGGCTAAGACCGCATTGACTCAGTGCGGTATTCAGCCTCTCTGGTGTCAAGTCTGATTTTGGAAAAAAAAAAAAAATCCAAAATCAGACAGAGTGTTGACACCAGAGAGGCTAAGACCGCATTGACTCAGTGCGGTATTCAGCCTCTCTGGTGTCAAGTCTGATTTTGGAAAAAAAAAAAAAAATCCAAAATCAGACAGAGTGTTGAGACCAGAGAGGCTAAGAGCGCATTGACTCAGTGCGGTATGCAGCCTCTCTGGTGTCAAGTCTGATTTTGGAAAAAAAAAAAAATCCAAAATCAGACAGAGTGTTGAGACCAGAGAGGCTAAGAGCGCATTGACTCAGTGCGGTATGCAGCCTCTCTGGTGTCAAGTCTGATTTTGGAATAAAATAAAAAAAAAATCCAAAATCAGACAGTGTTGACACCAGAGAGGCTAAGAGCGCATTGACTCAGTGCAGTATTCAGCCTCTCTGGTGTCAAGTCTGATTTTGGAAAAAAAAAAAAAATCCAAAATCAGACAGAGTGTTGAGACCAGAGAGGCTAAGACCGCATTGACTCAGTGCGGTATTCAGCCTCTCTGGTGTCAAGTCTGATTTTGGAAAAAAAAAAAAAAAAATCCAAAATCAGACAGAGTGTTGAGACCAGAGAGGCTAAGACCGCATTGACTCAGTGCGGTATTCAGCCTCTCTGGTGTCAAGTCTGATTTTGGAAAAAAAAAAAAAAAATCCAAAATCAGACAGTGTTGACACCAGAGAGGCTAAGAGCGCATTGACTCAGTGCAGTATTCAGCCTCTCTGGTGTCAAGTCTGATTTTGGAAAAAAAAAAAAAAAAAAATCCAAAATCAGACAGAGTGTTGAGACCAGAGAGGCTAAGACCGCATTGACTCAGTGCGGTATTCAGCCTCTCTGGTGTCAAGTCTGATTTTGGAAAAAAAAAAAAAAAATCCAAAATCAGACAGAGTGTTGAGACCAGAGAGGCTAAGACCGCATTGACTCAGTGCGGTATTCAGCCTCTCTGGTGTCAAGTCTGATTTTAGAAAAAAAAAAAAAAAAAATCCAAAATCAGACAGAGTGTTGAGACCAGAGAGGCTAAGACCGCATTGACTCAGTGCGGTATTCAGCCTCTCTGGTGTCAAGTCTGATTTTGGAAAAAAAAAAAAAATCCAAAATCAGACAGAGTGTTGAGACCAGAGAGGCTAAGACCGCATTGACTCAGTGCGGTATTCAGCCTCTCTGGTGTCAAGTCTGATTTTGGAATAAAAAAAAAAAAAAATCCAAAATCAGACAGTGTTGACACCAGAGAGGCTAAGAGCGCATTGACTCAGTGCGGTATTCAGCCTCTCTGGTGTCAAGTCTGATTTTGGAAAAAAAAAAAAAAAATCCAAAATCAGACAGAGTGTTGAGACCAGAGAGGCTAAGACCGCATTGACTCAGTGCGGTATTCAGCCTCTCTGGTGTCAAGTCTGATTTTGGAAAAAAAAAAAAAAAAAATCCAAAATCAGACAGAGTGTTGACACCAGAGAGGCTAAGACCGCATTGACTCAGTGCGGTATTCAGCCTCTCTGGTGTCAAGTCTGATTTTGGAAAAAAAAAAAAAAATCCAAAATCAGACAGAGTGTTGAGACCAGAGAGGCTAAGAGCGCATTGACTCAGTGCGGTATGCAGCCTCTCTGGTGTCAAGTCTGATTTTGGAAAAAAAAAAAAATCCAAAATCAGACAGAGTGTTGAGACCAGAGAGGCTAAGAGCGCATTGACTCAGTGCGGTATGCAGCCTCTCTGGTGTCAAGTCTGATTTTGGAATAAAATAAAAAAAAAATCCAAAATCAGACAGTGTTGACACCAGAGAGGCTAAGAGCGCATTGACTCAGTGCGGTATTCAGCCTCTCTGGTGTCAAGTCTGATTTTGGAAAAAAAAAAAAAAAATCCAAAATCAGACAGAGTGTTGAGACCAGAGAGGCTAAGAGCGCATTGACTCAGTGCGGTATTCAGCCTCTCTGGTGTCAAGTCTGATTTTGGAAAAAAAAAAAAAAAATCCAAAATCAGACAGAGTGTTGAGACCAGAGAGGCTAAGACCGCATTGACTCAGTGCGGTATTCAGCCTCTCTGGTGTCAAGTCTGATTTTGGAAAAAAAAAAAAAAAAAATCCAAAATCAGACAGAGTGTTGACACCAGAGAGGCTAAGACCGCATTGACTCAGTGCGGTATTCAGCCTCTCTGGTGTCAAGTCTGATTTTGGAAAAAAAAAAAAAAATCCAAAATCAGACAGAGTGTTGAGACCAGAGAGGCTAAGAGCGCATTGACTCAGTGCGGTATGCAGCCTCTCTGGTGTCAAGTCTGATTTTGGAAAAAAAAAAAAATCCAAAATCAGACAGAGTGTTGAGACCAGAGAGGCTAAGAGCGCATTGACTCAGTGCGGTATGCAGCCTCTCTGGTGTCAAGTCTGATTTTGGAATAAAATAAAAAAAAAATCCAAAATCAGACAGTGTTGACACCAGAGAGGCTAAGAGCGCATTGACTCAGTGCGGTATTCAGCCTCTCTGGTGTCAAGTCTGATTTTGGAAAAAAAAAAAAAAAATCCAAAATCAGACAGAGTGTTGAGACCAGAGAGGCTAAGACCGCATTGACTCAGTGCGGTATTCAGCCTCTCTGGTGTCAAGTCTGATTTTGGAAAAAAAAAAAAAAAAAATCCAAAATCAGACAGAGTGTTGAGACCAGAGAGGCTAAGACCGCATTGACTCAGTGCGGTATTCAGCCTCTCTGGTGTCAAGTCTGATTTTGGAAAAAAAAAAAAAATCCAAAATCAGACAGAGTGTTGACACCAGAGAGGCTAAGACCGCATTGACTCAGTGCGGTATTCAGCCTCTCTGGTGTCAAGTCTGATTTTAGAAAAAAAAAAAAAAAAAATCCAAAATCAGACAGAGTGTTGAGACCAGAGAGGCTAAGACCGCATTGACTCAGTGCGGTATTCAGCCTCTCTGGTGTCAAGTCTGATTTTGGAAAAAAAAAAAAAATCCAAAATCAGACAGAGTGTTGAGACCAGAGAGGCTAAGACCGCATTGACTCAGTGCGGTATTCAGCCTCTCTGGTGTCAAGTCTGATTTTGGAATAAAAAAAAAAAAAAATCCAAAATCAGACAGTGTTGACACCAGAGAGGCTAAGAGCGCATTGACTCAGTGCGGTATTCAGCCTCTCTGGTGTCAAGTCTGATTTTGGAAAAAAAAAAAAAAAATCCAAAATCAGACAGAGTGTTGAGACCAGAGAGGCTAAGACCGCATTGACTCAGTGCGGTATTCAGCCTCTCTGGTGTCAAGTCTGATTTTGGAAAAAAAAAAAAAAAAAAATCCAAAATCAGACAGAGTGTTGACACCAGAGAGGCTAAGACCGCATTGACTCAGTGCGGTATTCAGCCTCTCTGGTGTCAAGTCTGATTTTGGAAAAAAAAAAAAAAATCCAAAATCAGACAGAGTGTTGAGACCAGAGAGGCTAAGAGCGCATTGACTCAGTGCGGTATGCAGCCTCTCTGGTGTCAAGTCTGATTTTGGAAAAAAAAAAAAATCCAAAATCAGACAGAGTGTTGAGACCAGAGAGGCTAAGAGCGCATTGACTCAGTGCGGTATGCAGCCTCTCTGGTGTCAAGTCTGATTTTGGAATAAAATAAAATAAAAATCCAAAATCAGACAGTGTTGACACCAGAGAGGCTAAGAGCGCATTGACTCAGTGCGGTATTCAGCCTCTCTGGTGTCAAGTCTGATTTTGGAAAAAAAAAAAAAAAATCCAAAATCAGACAGAGTGTTGAGACCAGAGAGGCTAAGACCGCATTGACTCAGTGCGGTATTCAGCCTCTCTGGTGTCAAGTCTGATTTTGGAAAAAAAAAAAAAAAAAATCCAAAATCAGACAGAGTGTTGAGACCAGAGAGGCTAAGACCGCATTGACTCAGTGCGGTATTCAGCCTCTCTGGTGTCAAGTCTGATTTTGGAAAAAAAAAAAAAATCCAAAATCAGACAGAGTGTTGACACCAGAGAGGCTAAGACCGCATTGACTCAGTGCGGTATTAAGCCTCTCTGGTGTCAAGTCTGATTTTGGGAAAAAAAAAAAAAAATCCAAAATCAGACAGAGTGTTGAGACCAGAGAGGCTAAGACCGCATTGACTCAGTGCGGTATTCAGCCTCTCTGGTGTCAAGTCTGATTTTGGAAAAAAAAAAAAAAAAATCCAAAATCAGACAGAGTGTTGACACCAGAGAGGCTAAGAGCGCATTGACTCTGTGCGGTATTCAGCCTCTCTGGTGTCAAGTCTGATTTTGGAAAAAAAAAAAAAAAATCCAAAATCAGACAGAGTGTTGAGACCAGAGAGGCTAAGACCGCATTGACTCAGTGCGGTATTCAGCCTCTCTGGTGTCAAGTCTGATTTTGGAATAAAAAAAAAAAAAATCCAAAATCAGACAGAGTGTTGAGACCAGAGAGGCTAAGACCGCATTGACTCAGTGCGGTATTCAGCCTCTCTGGTGTCAAGTCTGATTTTGGAAAAAAAAAAAAAAAGAAAATCCAAAATCAGACAGAGTGTTGAGACCAGAGAGGCTAAGACCGCATTGACTCAGTGCGGTATTCAGCCTCTCTGGTGTCAAGTCTGATTTTTGAAAAAAAAAAAAAAAAATCCAAAATCAGACAGAGTGTTGAGACCAGAGAGGCTAAGACCGCATTGACTCAGTGCGGTATTCAGCCTCTCTGGTGTCAAGTCTGATTTTGGAAAAAAGAAAAAAAAAGAAAATCCAAAATCAGACAGAGTGTTGAGACCAGAGAGGCTAAGACCACATTGACTCAGTGCGGTATTCAGCCTCTCTGGTGTCAAGTCTGATTTTGGAAAAAAAAAAAAAAAAAAATCCAAAATCAGACAGAGTGTTGAGACCAGAGAGGCTAAGACCGCATTGACTCAGTGCGGTATTCAGCCTCTCTGGTGTCAAGTCTGATTTTGGAAAAAAAAAAGAAAAAGAAAATCCAAAATCAGACAGAGTGTTGAGACCAGAGAGGCTAAGACCGCATTGACTCAGTGCGGTATTCAGCCTCTCTGTTGTCAAGTCTGATTTTGGAATAAAAAAAAAAAAAATCCAAAATCAGACAGAGTGTTGAGACCAGAGAGGCTAAGACCGCATTGACTCAGTGCGGTATGCAGCCTCTCTGGTGTCAAGTCTGATTTTGGAAAAAAAAAAAAATCCAAAATCAGACAGAGTGTTGAGACCAGAGAGGCTAAGAGCGCATTGACTCAGTGCGGTATGCAGCCTCTCTGGTGTCAAGTCTGATTTTGGAATAAAATAAAATAAAAATCCAAAATCAGACAGTGTTGACACCAGAGAGGCTAAGAGCGCATTGACTCAGTGCGGTATTCAGCCTCTCTGGTGTCAAGTCTGATTTTGGAAAAAAAAAAAAAAAAATCCAAAATCAGACAGAGTGTTGAGACCAGAGAGGCTAAGACCGCATTGACTCAGTGCGGTATTCAGCCTCTCTGGTGTCAAGTCTGATTTTGGAAAAAAAAAAAAAAAAAATCCAAAATCAGACAGAGTGTTGAGACCAGAGAGGCTAAGACCGCATTGACTCAGTGCGGTATTCAGCCTCTCTGGTGTCAAGTCTGATTTTGGAAAAAAAAAAAAAAAAATCCAAAATCAGACAGAGTGTTGAGACCAGAGAGGCTAAGACCGCATTGACTCAGTGCGGTATTCAGCCTCTCTGGTGTCAAGTCTGATTTTGGAAAAAAAATAAAAAAATCCAAAATCAGACAGAGTGTTGACACCAGAGAGGCTAAGACCGCATTGACTCAGTGCGGTATTCAGCCTCTCTGGTGTCAAGTCTGATTTTGGGAAAAAAAAAAAAAAATCCAAAATCAGACAGAGTGTTGAGACCAGAGAGGCTAAGACCGCATTGACTCAGTGCGGTATTCAGCCTCTCTGGTGTCAAGTCTGATTTTGGAATAAAAAAAAAAAAAATCCAAAATCAGACAGAGTGTTGAGACCAGAGAGGCTAAGACCGCATTGACTCAGTGCGGTATTCAGCCTCTCTGGTGTCAAGTCTGATTTTGGAATAAAAAAAAAAAAAATCCAAAATCAGACAGAGTGTTGAGACCAGAGAGGCTAAGACCGCATTGACTCAGTGCGGTATGCAGCCTCTCTGGTGTCAAGTCTGATTTTGGAATAAAATAAAAAAAAAATCCAAAATCAGACAGTGTTGACACCAGAGAGGCTAAGAGCGCATTGACTCAGTGCGGTATTCAGCCTCTCTGGTGTCAAGTCTGATTTTGGAAAAAAAAAAAAAAAAATCCAAAATCAGACAGAGTGTTGAGACCAGAGAGGCTAAGACCGCATTGACTCAGTGCGGTATTCAGCCTCTCTGGTGTCAAGTCTGATTTTGGAAAAAAAAAAAAAAAAAATCCAAAATCAGACAGAGTGTTGAGACCAGAGAGGCTAAGACCGCATTGACTCAGTGCGGTATTCAGCCTCTCTGGTGTCAAGTCTGATTTTGGAAAAAAAAAAAAAAAAATCCAAAATCAGACAGAGTGTTGAGACCAGAGAGGCTAAGACCGCATTGACTCAGTGCGGTATTCAGCCTCTCTGGTGTCAAGTCTGATTTTGGAAAAAAAAAAAAAAAATCCAAAATCAGACAGAGTGTTGACACCAGAGAGGCTAAGACCGCATTGACTCAGTGCGGTATTCAGCCTCTCTGGTGTCAAGTCTGATTTTGGGAAAAAAAAAAAAAATCCAAAATCAGACAGAGTGTTGAGACCAGAGAGGCTAAGACCGCATTGACTCAGTGCGGTATTCAGCCTCTCTGGTGTCAAGTCTGATTTTGGAATAAAAAAAAAAAAAATCCAAAATCAGACAGAGTGTTGAGACCAGAGAGGCTAAGACCGCATTGACTCAGTGCGGTATTCAGCCTCTCTGGTGTCAAGTCTGATTTTGGAATAAAAAAAAAAAAAATCCAAAATCAGACAGAGTGTTGAGACCAGAGAGGCTAAGACCGCATTGACTCAGTGCGGTATTCAGCCTCTCTGGTGTCAAGTCTGATTTTGGAAAAAAAAAAAAAAAGAAAATCCAAAATCAGACAGAGTGTTGAGACCAGAGAGGCTAAGACCGCATTGACTCAGTGCGGTATTCAGCCTCTCTGGTGTCAAGTCTGATTTTGGAAAAAAAAAAAAAAAAATCCAAAATCAGACAGAGTGTTGAGACCAGAGAGGCTAAGACCGCATTGACTCAGTGCGGTATTCAGCCTCTCTGGTGTCAAGTCTGATTTTGGAAAAAAGAAAAAAAAAGAAAATCCAAAATCAGACAGAGTGTTGAGACCAGAGAGGCTAAGACCGCATTGACTCAGTGCGGTATTCAGCCTCTCTGGTGTCAAGTCTGATTTTGGAAAAAAAAAAAAAAAAAAATCCAAAATCAGACAGAGTGTTGAGACCAGAGAGGCTAAGACCGCATTGACTCAGTGCGGTATTCAGCCTCTCTGGTGTCAAGTCTGATTTTGGAAAAAAAAAAGAAAAAGAAAATCCAAAATCAGACAGAGTGTTGAGACCAGAGAGGCTAAGACCGCATTGACTCAGTGCGGTATTCAGCCTCTCTGGTGTCAAGTCTGATTTTGGAATAAAAAAAAAAAAAATCCAAAATCAGACAGAGTGTTGAGACCAGAGAGGCTAAGACCGCATTGACTCAGTGCGGTATTCAGCCTCTCTGGTGTCAAGTCTGATTTTGGAAAAAAAAAAAAAAAGAAAATCCAAAATCAGACAGAGTGTTGAGACCAGAGAGGCTAAGACCGCATTGACTCAGTGCGGTATTCAGCCTCTCTGGTGTCAAGTCTGATTTTGGAAAAAAAAAAAAAAAAAAAATCCAAAATCAGACAGAGTGTTGAGACCAGAGAGGCTAAGACCGCATTGACTCAGTGCGGTATTCAGCCTCTCTGGTGTCAAGTCTGATTTTGGAAAATAAAAATAAAAAGAAAATCCAAAATCAGACAGAGTGTTGAGACCAGAGAGGCTAAGACCGCATTGACTCAGTGCGGTATTCAGCCTCTCTGGTGTCAAGTCTGATTTTGGAAAAAAAAAAAAAAAATCCAAAATCAGACAGAGTGTTGAGACCAGAGAGGCTAAGACCGCATTGACTCAGTGCGGTATTCAGCCTCTCTGGTGTCAAGTCTGATTTTGGAATAAAAATAAAAATAAATCCAAAATCAGACAGTGTTGACACCAGAGAGGCTAAGAGCGCATTGACTCAGCGCGGTATTCAGCCTCTCTGGTGTCAAGTCTGATTTTGGAAAAAAAAAAAAAAAAATCCAAAATCAGACAGTGTTGACACCAGAGAGGCTAAGAGCGCATTGACTCAGTGCGGTATTCAGCCTCTCTGGTGTCAAGTCTGATTTTGGAAAAAAAAAAAAAAAAAATCCAAAATCAGACAGAGTGTTGAGACCAGAGAGGCTAAGACCGCATTGACTCAGTGCGGTATTCAGCCTCTCTGGTGTCAAGTCTGATTTTGGAAAAAAAAAAAAAAAGAAAATCCAAAATCAGACAGAGTGTTGAGACCAGAGAGGCTAAGACCGCATTGACTCAGTGCGGTATTCAGCCTCTCTGGTGTCAAGTCTGATTTTGGAAAAAGAAAAAAAAAAAAAATCCAAAATCAGACAGAGTGTTGAGACCAGAGAGGCTAAGACCGCATTGACTCAGTGCGGTATTCAGCCTCTCTGGTGTCAAGTCTGATTTTGGAAAAAAAAAAAAAAAAAATCCAAAATCAGACAGAGTGTTGAGACCAGAGAGGCTAAGACCGCATTGACTCAGTGCGGTATTCAGCCTCTCTGGTGTCAAGTCTGATTTTGGAAAAGAAAAAATAAAAGAAAATCCAAAATCAGACAGAGTGTTGAGACCAGAGAGGCTAAGACCGCATTGACTCAGTGCGGTATTCAGCCTCTCTGGTGTCAAGTCTGATTTTGGAAAAAAAAAAAAAAAAAAATCCAAAATCAGACAGAGTGTTGAGACCAGAGAGGCTAAGACCGCATTGACTCAGTGCGGTATTCAGCCTCTCTGGTGTCAAGTCTGATTTTGGAAAAAAAAAAAAAAAAAAATCCAAAATCAGACAGAGTGTTGAGACCAGAGAGGCTAAGACCGCATTGACTCAGTGCGGTATTCAGCCTCTCTGGTGTCAAGTCTGATTTTGGAATAAAAATAAAAATAAATCCAAAATCAGACAGTGTTGACACCAGAGAGGCTAAGAGCGCATTGACTCAGTGCGGTATTCAGCCTCTCTGGTGTCAAGTCTGATTTTGGAAAAAAAAAAAAAAAATCCAAAATCAGACAGAGTGTTGAGACCAGAGAGGCTAAGACCGCATTGACTCAGTGCAGTATTCAGCCTCTCTGGTGTCAAGTCTGATTTTGGAAAAAAAAAAAAAAAAAATCCAAAATCAGACAGAGTGTTGAGACCAGAGAGGCTAAGACCGCATTGACTCAGTGCGGTATTCAGCCTCTCTGGTGTCAAGTCTGATTTTGGAAAAAAAAAAAAAAAATCCAAAATCAGACAGAGTGTTGAGACCAGAGGGGCTAAGACCGCATTGACTCAGTGCGGTATTCAGCCTCTCTGGTGTCAAGTCTGATTTTGGAAAAAAAAAAAAAAAATCCAAAATCAGACAGTGTTGACACCAGAGAGGCTAAGAGCGCATTGACTCAGTGCGGTATTCAGCCTCTCTGGTGTCAAGTCTGATTTTGGAAAAAAAAAAAAAAAAAAAATCCAAAATCAGACAGAGTGTTGAGACCAGAGAGGCTAAGACCGCATTGACTCAGTGCGGTATTCAGCCTCTCTGGTGTCAAGTCTGATTTTGAAAAAAAAAAAAAAAAAAAAAAAAAAAAATCAGACAGAGTGTTGACACCAGAGAGGCTAAGACCGCATTGACTCAGTGCAGTATTCAGCCTCTCTGGTGTCAAGTCTGATTTTGGAAAAAAAAAAAAAAATCCAAAATCAGACAGAGTGTTGACACCAGAGAGGCTAAGACCGCATTGACTCAGTGCGGTATTCAGCCTCTCTGGTGTCAAGTCTGATTTTGGAAAAAAAAAAAAAAATCGAAAATCAGACAGAGTGTTGAGACCAGAGAGGCTAAGACCGCATTGACTCAGTGCGGTATTCAGCCTCTCTGGTGTCAAGTCTGATTTTGGAAAAAAAAAAAAAAAAAATCCAAAATCAGACAGAGTGTTGAGACCAGAGAGGTTAAGACCGCATTGACTCAGTGCGGTATTCAGCCTCTCTGGTGTCAAGTCTGATTTTGGAAAAAAAAAAAAAAAATCCAAAATCAGACAGAGTGTTGAGACCAGAGAGGCTAAGACCGCATTGACTCAGTGCGGTATTCAGCCTCTCTGGTGTCAAGTCTGATTTTGGAATAAAAAAAAAAAAAAATCCAAAATCAGACAGTGTTGACACCAGAGAGGCTAAGAGCGCATTGACTCAGCGCGGTATTCAGCCTCTCTGGTGTCAAGTCTGATTTTGGAAAAAAAAAAAAAAAATCCAAAATCAGACAGAGTGTTGAGACCAGAGAGGCTAAGACCGCATTGACTCAGTGCGGTATTCAGCCTCTCTGGTGTCAAGTCTGATTTTGGAAAAAAAAAAAAAAAAAATCCAAAATCAGACAGAGTGTTGAGACCAGAGAGGCTAAGACCGCATTGACTCAGTGCAGTATTCAGCCTCTCTGGTGTCAAGTCTGATTTTGGAAAAAAAAAAAAAAAATCCAAAATCAGACAGTGTTGACACCAGAGAGGCTAAGAGCGCATTGACTCAGTGCGGTATTCAGCCTCTCTGGTGTCAAGTCTGATTTTGGAAAAAAAAAAAATCCAAAATCAGACAGAGTGTTGACACCAGAGAGGCTAAGACCGCATTGACTCAGTGCGGTATTCAGCCTCTCTGGTGTCAAGTCTGATTTTGGAAAAAAAAAAAAAAAATCCAAAATCAGACAGAGTGTTGAGACCAGAGAGGCTAAGAGCGCATTGACTCAGTGCGGTATGCAGCCTCTCTGGTGTCAAGTCTGATTTTGGAAAAAAAAAAAAAAAAATCCAAAATCAGACAGAGTGTTGACACCAGAGAGGCTAAGAGCGCATTGACTCAGTGCGGTATTCAGCCTCTCTGGTGTCAAGTCTGATTTTGGAAAAAAAAAAAAAAAAAATCCAAAATCAGACAGAGTGTTGACACCAGAGAGGCTAAGACCGCATTGACTCAGTGCGGTATTCAGCCTCTCTGGTGTCAAGTCTGATTTTGGAAAAAAAAAAAAAATCCAAAATCAGACAGAGTGTTGACACCAGAGAGGCTAAGACCGCATTGACTGAGTGCGGTATTCAGCCTCTCTGGTGTCAAGTCTGTTTTGGAAAAAAAAAAAAAAAAAATCCAAAATCAGACAGAGTGTTGACACCAGAGAGGCTAAGACCGCATTGACTCAGTGCGGTATTCAGCCTCTCTGGTGTCAAGTCTGATTTTGGAAAAAAAAAAAAAAAAATCCAAAATCAGACAGAGTGTTGAGACCAGAGAGGCTAAGACCGCATTGACTCAGTGCGGTATTCAGCCTCTCTGGTGTCAAGTCTGATTTTGGAAAAAAAAAAAAAGAAAATCCAAAATCAGACAGAGTGTTGAGACCAGAGAGGCTAAGACCGCATTGACTCAGTGCGGTATTCAGCCTCTCTGGTGTCAAGTCTGATTTTGGAAAAAAAAATAAAAAATCCAAAATCAGACAGAGTGTTGAGACCAGAGAGGCTAAGACCGCATTGACTCAGTGCGGTATTCAGCCTCTCTGGTGTCAAGTCTGATTTTGGAAAAAAAAAAAAAAAAAATCCAAAATCAGACAGAGTGTTGAGACCAGAGAGGCTAAGACCGCATTGACTCAGTGCGGTATTCAGCCTCTCTGGTGTCAAGTCTGATTTTGGAAAAAAAAAAAAAAATCCAAAATCAGACAGAGTGTTGAGACCAGAGGGGCTAAGACCGCATTGACTCAGTGCGGTATTCAGCCTCTCTGGTGTCAAGTCTGATTTTGGAAAAAAAAAAAAAAAATCCAAAATCAGACAGTGTTGACACCAGAGAGGCTAAGAGCGCATTGACTCAGTGCGGTATTCAGCCTCTCTGGTGTCAAGTCTGATTTTGGAAAAAAAAAAAAAAAAAAATCCAAAATCAGACAGAGTGTTGAGACCAGAGAGGCTAAGACCGCATTGACTCAGTGCGGTATTCAGCCTCTCTGGTGTCAAGTCTGATTTTGGAAAAAAAAAAAAAAAAAAAAAATCAGACAGAGTGTTGACACCAGAGAGGCTAAGACCGCATTGACTCAGTGCGGTATTCAGCCTCTCTGGTGTCTGGTCTGATTTTGGAAAAAAAAAAAAAAGAAAATCCAAAATCAGACAGAGTGTTGAGACCAGAGAGGCTAAGACCGCATTGACTCAGTGCGGTATTCAGCCTCTCTGGTGTCAAGTCTGATTTTGGAAAAAAAAAAAAAAAAAAATCCAAAATCAGACAGAGTGTTGAGACCAGAGAGGCTAAGACCGCATTGACTCAGTGCGGTATTCAGCCTCTCTGGTGTCAAGTCTGATTTTGGAAAAAAAAAAAAAAAAAATCCAAAATCAGACAGAGTGTTGAGACCAGAGAGGCTAAGACCGCATTGACTCAGTGCGGTATTCAGCCTCTCTGGTGTCAAGTCTGATTTTGGAAAAAAAAAAAAAAAAAAAATCCAAAATCAGACAGAGTGTTGAGACCAGAGAGGCTAAGACCGCATTGACTCAGTGCGGTATTCAGCCTCTCTGGTGTCAAGTCTGATTTTGGAAAAAAAAAAAAAAAGAAAATCCAAAATCAGACAGAGTGTTGAGACCAGAGAGGCTAAGACCGCATTGACTCAGTGCGGTATTCAGCCTCTCTGGTGTCAAGTCTGATTTTGGAAAAAAAAAAAAAAATCCAAAATCAGACAGAGTGTTGACACCAGAGAGGCTAAGACCGCATTGACTCAGTGCGGTATTCAGCCTCTCTGGTGTCAAGTCTGATTTTGGAAAAAAAAAAAAAAAATCCAAAATCAGACAGAGTGTTGAGACCAGAGAGGCTAAGACCGCATTGACTCAGTGCGGTATTCAGCCTCTCTGGTGTCAAGTCTGATTTTGGAAAAAAAAAAAAAAAAAATCCAAAATCAGACAGAGTGTTGAGACCAGAGAGGTTAAGACCGCATTGACTCAGTGCGGTATTCAGCCTCTCTGGTGTCAAGTCTGATTTTGGAAAAAAAAAAAAAAAATCCAAAATCAGACAGAGTGTTGAGACCAGAGAGGCTAAGACCGCATTGACTCAGTGCGGTATTCAGCCTCTCTGGTGTCAAGTCTGATTTTGGAATAAAAAAAAAAAAAAATCCAAAATCAGACAGTGTTGACACCAGAGAGGCTAAGAGCGCATTGACTCAGCGCGGTATTCAGCCTCTCTGGTGTCAAGTCTGATTTTGGAAAAAAAAAAAAAAAATCTAAAATCAGACAGAGTGTTGAGACCAGAGAGGCTAAGACCGCATTGACTCAGTGCGGTATTCAGCCTCTCTGGTGTCAAGTCTGATTTTGGAAAAAAAAAAAAAAAAAATCCAAAATCAGACAGAGTGTTGAGACCAGAGAGGCTAAGACCGCATTGACTCAGTGCGGTATTCAGCCTCTCTGGTGTCAAGTCTGATTTTGGAAAAAAAAAAAAAAAAATCCAAAATCAGACAGTGTTGACACCAGAGAGGCTAAGAGCGCATTGACTCAGTGCGGTATTCAGCCTCTCTGGTGTCAAGTCTGATTTTGGAAAAAAAAAAAATCCAAAATCAGACAGAGTGTTGACACCAGAGAGGCTAAGACCGCATTGACTCAGTGCGGTATTCAGCCTCTCTGGTGTCAAGTCTGATTTTGGAAAAAAAAAAAAAAAATCCAAAATCAGACAGAGTGTTGAGACCAGAGAGGCTAAGAGCGCATTGACTCAGTGCGGTATGCAGCCTCTCTGGTGTCAAGTCTGATTTTGGAAAAAAAAATTAAAAAAAATCCAAAATCAGACAGAGTGTTGAGACCAGAGAGGCTAAGACCGCATTGACTCAGTGCGGTATTCAGCCTCTCTGGTGTCAAGTCTGATTTTGGAAAAAAAAAAAAAAAAATCCAAAATCAGACAGAGTGTTGACACCAGAGAGGCTAAGACCGCATTGACTCAGTGCGGTATTCAGCCTCTCTGGTGTCAAGTCTGATTTTGGAAAAAAAAAAAAAATCCAAAATCAGACAGAGTGTTGACACCAGAGAGGCTAAGACCGCATTGACTGAGTGCGGTATTCAGCCTCTCTGGTGTCAAGTCTGTTTTGGAAAAAAAAAAAAAAAAAATCCAAAATCAGACAGAGTGTTGACACCAGAGAGGCTAAGACCGCATTGACTCAGTGCGGTATTCAGCCTCTCTGGTGTCAAGTCTGATTTTGGAAAAAAAAAAAAAAAAAATCCAAAATCAGACAGAGTGTTGACACCAGAGAGGCTAAGACCGCATTGACTCAGTGCGGTATTCAGCCTCTCTGGTGTCAAGTCTGATTTTGGAAAAAAAAAAAAAAAAATCCAAAATCAGACAGAGTGTTGAGACCAGAGAGGCTAAGACCGCATTGACTCAGTGCGGTATTCAGCCTCTCTGGTGTCAAGTCTGATTTTGGAAAAAATAAATAAATAATCCAAAATCAGACAGAGTGTTGACACCAGAGAGGCTAAGACCGCATTGACTCAGTGCGGTATTCAGCCTCTCTGGTGTCAAGTCTGATTTTGGAAAAAAAAAAAGAAAATCCAAAATCAGACAGAGTGTTGAGACCAGAGAGGCTAAGACCGCATTCACTCAGTGCGGTATTCAGCCTCTCTGGTGTCAAGTCTGATTTTTGGAAAAAAAAAAAAAAAATCCAAAATCAGACAGAGTGTTGAGACCAGAGAGGCTAAGACCGCATTGACTCAGTGCGGTATTCAGCCTCTCTGGTGTCAAGTCTGATTTTGGAAAAAAAAAAAAAAAATCCAAAATCAGACAGTGTTGACACCAGAGAGGCTAAGAGCGCATTGACTCAGTGCGGTATTCAGCCTCTCTGGTGTCAAGTCTGATTTTGGAAAAAAAAAAAAAAAAATCCAAAATCAGACAGAGTGTTGACACCAGAGAGGCTAAGACCGCATTGACTCAGTGCGGTATTCAGCCTCTCTGGTGTCAAGTCTGATTTTGGAAAAAAAAAAAAAAAAATCCAAAATCAGACAGAGTGTTGAGACCAGAGAGGCTAAGAGCGCATTGACTCAGTGCGGTATGCAGCCTCTCTGGTGTCAAGTCTGATTTTGGAAAAAAAAAAAAAAAAAAATCCAAAATCAGACAGAGTGTTGAGACCAGAGAGGCTAAGACCGCATTGACTCAGTGCGGTATTCAGCCTCTCTGGTGTCAAGTCTGATTTTGGAAAAAAAAAAAAAAAAAAATCCAAAATCAGACAGAGTCTTGACACCAGAGAGGCTAAGACCGCATTGACTCAGTGTGGTATTCAGCCTCTCTGGTGTCAAGTCTGATTTTGGAAAAAAAAAAAAAAATCCAAAATCAGACAGAGTGTTGACACCAGAGAGGCTAAGACCGCATTGACTCAGTGCGGTATTCAGCCTCTCTGGTGTCAAGTCTGATTTTGGAAAAAAAAAAAAAAATCCAAAATCAGACAGAGTGTTGACACCAGAGAGGCTAAGACCGCATTGACTCAGTGCGGTATTCAGCCTCTCTGGTGTCAAGTCTGATTTTGGAAAAAAAAAAAAAAATCCAAAATCAGACAGAGTGTTGACACCAGAGAGGCTAAGACCGCATTGACTCAGTGCGGTATTCAGCCTCTCTGGTGTCAAGTCTGATTTTGGAAAAAAAAAAAAAAATCCAAAATCAGACAGAGTGTTGACACCAGAGAGGCTAAGACCGCATTGACTCAGTGCGGTATTCAGCCTCTCTGGTGTCAAGTCTGATTTTGGAAAAAAAAAAAAAAAATCCAAAATCAGACAGAGTGTTGAGACCAGAGAGGCTAAGAGCGCATTGACTCAGTGCGGTATTCAGCCTCTCTGGTGTCAAGTCTGATTTTGGAAAAAAAAAAAAAAAATCCAAAATCAGACAGAGTGTTGAGACCAGAGAGGCTAAGACCGCATTGACTCAGTGCGGTATTCAGCCTCTCTGGTGTCAAGTCTGATTTTGGAAAAAAAAAAAAAAAAAAATCCAAAATCAGACAGAGTGTTGAGACCAGAGAGGCTAAGACCGCATTGACTCAGTGCGGTATTCAGCCTCTCTGGTGTCAAGTCTGATTTTGGAAAAAAAAAAAAAAAATCCAAAATCAGACAGAGTGTTGAGACCAGAGAGGCTAAGACCGCATTGACTCAGTGCGGTATTCAGCCTCTCTGGTGTCAAGTCTGATTTTGGAAAAAAAAAAAAAAAAATCCAAAATCAGACAGAGTGTTGACACCAGAGAGGCTAAGACCGCATTGACTCAGTGCGGTATTCAGCCTCTCTGGTGTCAAGTCTGATTTTGAAAAAAAAAAAAAAAATCCAAAATCAGACAGAGTGTTGACACCAGAGAGGCTAAGACCGCATTGACTCAGTGCGGTATTCAGCCTCTCTGGTGTCAAGTCTGATTTTGGAAAAAAAAAAAAAAAAAATCCAAAATCAGACAGAGAGTTGACACCAGAGAGGCTAAGACCGCATTGACTCAGTGCGGTATTCAGCCTCTCTGGTGTCAAGTCTGATTTTGGAAAAAAAAAAAAAAAAATCCAAAATCAGACAGAGTGTTGAGACCAGAGAGGCTAAGACCGCATTGACTCAGTGCGGTATTCAGCCTCTCTGGTGTCAAGTCTGATTTTGGAAAAAAAATAAAAATAATCCAAAATCAGACAGAGTGTTGACACCAGAGAGGCTAAGACCGCATTGACTCAGTGCGGTATTCAGCCTCTCTGGTGTCAAGTCTGATTTTGGAAAAAAAAAAAGAAAATCCAAAATCAGACAGAGTGTTGAGACCAGAGAGGCTAAGACCGCATTGACTCAGTGCGGTATTCAGCCTCTCTGGTGTCAAGTCTGATTTTGGGAAAAAAAAAAAAAAAAATCCAAAATCAGACAGAGTGTTGAGACCAGAGAGGCTAAGACCGCATTGACTCAGTGCGGTATTCAGCCTCTCTGGTGTCAAGTCTGATTTTGGAAAAAAAAAAAAAAAATCCAAAATCAGACAGTGTTGACACCAGAGAGGCTAAGAGCGCATTGACTCAGTGCGGTATTCAGCCTCTCTGGTGTCAAGTCTGATTTTGGAAAAAAAAAAAAAAAAATCCAAAATCAGACAGAGTGTTGAGACCAGAGAGGCTAAGACCGCATTGACTCAGTGCGGTATTCAGCCTCTCTGGTGTCAAGTCTGATTTTGGAAAAAAAAAAAAAAATCCAAAATCAGACAGAGTGTTGACACCAGAGAGGCTAAGACCGCATTGACTCAGTGCGGTATTCAGCCTCTCTGGTGTCAAGTCTGATTTTGGGAAAAAAAAAAAAAAAATCCAAAATCAGACAGAGTGTTGACACCAGAGAGGCTAAGACCGCATTGACTCAGTGCGGTATTCAGCCTCTCTGGTGTCAAGTCTGATTTTGGAAAAAAAAAAAAAAAAATCCAAAATCAGACAGAGTGTTGAGACCAGAGAGGCTAAGAGCGCATTGACTCAGTGCGGTATGCAGCCTCTCTGGTGTCAAGTCTGATTTTGGGAAAAAAAAAAAAAAAAAATCCAAAATCAGACAGAGTGTTGAGACCAGAGAGGCTAAGACCGCATTGACTCAGTGCGGTATTCAGCCTCTCTGGTGTCAAGTCTGATTTTGGAAAAAAAAAAAAAAAAAAATCCAAAATCAGACAGAGTCTTGACACCAGAGAGGCTAAGACCGCATTGACTCAGTGTGGTATTCAGCCTCTCTGGTGTCAAGTCTGATTTTGGAAAAAAAAAAAAAAATCCAAAATCAGACAGAGTGTTGACACCAGAGAGGCTAAGACCGCATTGACTCAGTGCGGTATTCAGCCTCTCTGGTGTCAAGTCTGATTTTGGAAAAAAAAAAAAAATCCAAAATCAGACAGAGTGTTGACACCAGAGAGGCTAAGACCGCATTGACTCAGTGCGGTATTCAGCCTCTCTGGTGTCAAGTCTGATTTTGGAAAAAAAAAAAAAAATCCAAAATCAGACAGAGTGTTGACACCAGAGAGGCTAAGACCGCATTGACTCAGTGCGGTATTCAGCCTCTCTGGTGTCAAGTCTGATTTTGGAAAAAAAAAAAAAAATCCAAAATCAGACAGAGTGTTGACACCAGAGAGGCTAAGACCGCATTGACTCAGTGCGGTATTCAGCCTCTCTGGTGTCAAGTCTGATTTTGGAAAAAAAAAAAAAAAAATCCAAAATCAGACAGAGTGTTGAGACCAGAGAGGCTAAGAGCGCATTGACTCAGTGCGGTATGCAGCCTCTCTGGTGTCAAGTCTGATTTTGGAAAAAAAAAAAAAAAAAAATCCAAAATCAGACAGAGTGTTGAGACCAGAGAGGCTAAGACCGCATTGACTCAGTGCAGTATTCAGCCTCTCTGGTGTCAAGTCTGATTTTGGAAAAAAAAAAAAAAAAATCCAAAATCAGACAGAGTGTTGAGACCAGAGAGGCTAAGACCGCATTGACTCAGTGCGGTATTCAGCCTCTCTGGTGTCAAGTCTGATTTTGGAAAAAAAAAAAAAAAAATCCAAAATCAGACAGAGTGTTGAGACCAGAGAGGCTAAGACCGCATTGACTCAGTGCGGTATTCAGCCTCTCTGGTGTCAAGTCTGATTTTGGAAAAAAAAAAAAAAATCCAAAATCAGACAGAGTGTTGACACCAGAGAGGCTAAGACCGCATTGACTCAGTGCGGTATTCAGCCTCTCTGGTGTCAAGTCTGATTTTGGAAAAAAAAAAAAAAAATCCAAAATCAGACAGAGTGTTGAGACCAGAGAGGCTAAGACCGCATTGACTCAGTGCGGTATTCAGCCTCTCTGGTGTCAAGTCTGATTTTGGAAAAAAAAAAAAAAAATCCAAAATCAGACAGAGTGTTGAGACCAGAGAGGCTAAGAGCGCATTGACTCAGTGCGGTATGCAGCCTCTCTGGTGTCAAGTCTGATTTTGGAAAAAAAAAAAAAAAAAAATCCAAAATCAGACAGAGTGTTGAGACCAGAGAGGCTAAGACCGCATTGACTCAGTGCAGTATTCAGCCTCTCTGGTGTCAAGTCTGATTTTGGAAAAAAAAAAAAAAAAATCCAAAATCAGACAGAGTGTTGAGACCAGAGAGGCTAAGACCGCATTGACTCAGTGCGGTATTCAGCCTCTCTGGTGTCAAGTCTGATTTTGGAAAAAAAAAAAAAAAATCCAAAATCAGACAGAGTGTTGACACCAGAGAGGCTAAGACCGCATTGACTCAGTGCGGTATTCAGCCTCTCTGGTGTCAAGTCTGATTTTGGAAAAAAAAAAAAAAAATCCAAAATCAGACAGAGTGTTGAGACCAGAGAGGCTAAGACCGCATTGACTCAGTGCGGTATTCAGCCTCTCTGGTGTCAAGTCTGATTTTGGAAAAAAAAAAAAAAAAAAATCCAAAATCAGACAGAGTGTTGAGACCAGAGAGGCTAAGACCGCATTGACTCAGTGCGGTATTCAGCCTCTCTGGTGTCAAGTCTGATTTTGGAAAAAAAAAAAAAAAATCCAAAATCAGACAGAGTGTTGAGACCAGAGAGGCTAAGACCGCATTGACTCAGTGCGGTATTCAGCCTCTCTGGTGTCAAGTCTGATTTTGGAAAAAAAAAAAAAAAAAATCCAAAATCAGACAGAGTGTTGAGACCAGAGAGGCTAAGACCGCATTGACTCAGTGCGGTATTCAGCCTCTCTGGTGTCAAGTCTGATTTTGGAAAAAAAAAAAAAAAATCCAAAATCAGACAGAGTGTTGACACCAGAGAGGCTAAGACCGCATTGACTCAGTGCGGTATTCAGCCTCTCTGGTGTCAAGTCTGATTTTGGAAAAAAAAAAAAAAAAATCCAAAATCAGACAGAGTGTTGAGACCAGAGAGGCTAAGACCGCATTGACTCAGTGCGGTATTCAGCCTCTCTGGTGTCAAGTCTGATTTTGGAAAAAAAAAAAAAAAAAATCCAAAATCAGACAGAGTGTTGAGACCAGAGAGGCTAAGACCGCATTGACTCAGTGCGGTATTCAGCCTCTCTGGTGTCAAGTCTGATTTTGGAAAAAAAAAAAAAAAAATCCAAAATCAGACAGAGTGTTGAGACCAGAGAGGCTAAGACCGCATTGACTCAGTGCGGTATTCAGCCTCTCTGGTGTCAAGTCTGATTTTGGAAAAAAAAAAAAAAAAAAATCCAAAATCAGACAGAGTGTTGAGACCAGAGAGGCTAAGACCGCATTGACTCAGTGCGGTATTCAGCCTCTCTGGTGTCAAGTCTGATTTTGGAAAAAAAAAAAAAAAAATCCAAAATCAGACAGAGTGTTGAGACCAGAGAGGCTAAGACCGCATTGACTCAGTGCGGTATTCAGCCTCTCTGGTGTCAAGTCTGATTTTGGAAAAAAAAAAAAAAAATCCAAAATCAGACAGAGTGTTGAGACCAGAGAGGCTAAGACCGCATTGACTCAGTGCGGTATTCAGCCTCTCTGGTGTCAAGTCTGATTTTGGAAAAAAAAAAAAAAAAAATCCAAAATCAGACAGAGTGTTGACACCAGAGAGGCTAAGACTGCATTGACTCAGTGCGGTATTCAGCCTCTCTGGTGTCAAGTCTGATTTTGGAAAAAAAAAAAAAAAAATCCAAAATCAGACAGAGTGTTGACACCAGAGAGGCTAAGACCGCATTGACTCAGTGCGGTATTCAGCCTCTCTGGTGTCAAGTCTGATTTTGGAAAAAAATAAAATAAATCCAAAATCAGACAGAGTGTTGAGACCAGAGAGGCTAAGACCGCATTGACTCAGTGCGGTATTCAGCCTCTCTGGTGTCAAGTCTGATTTTGGAAAAAAAAAAAAAAAATCCAAAATCAGACAGAGTGTTGACACCAGAGAGGCTAAGACCGCATTGACTCAGTGCGGTATTCAGCCTCTCTGGTGTCAAGTCTGATTTTGGAAAAAAAAAAAAAAAAATCCAAAATCAGACAGAGTGTTGAGACCAGAGAGGCTAAGACCGCATTGACTCAGTGCGGTATTCAGCCTCTCTGGTGTCAAGTCTGATTTTGGAAAAAAAAAAAAAAAAATCCAAAATCAGACAGAGTGTTGAGACCAGAGAGGCTAAGACCGCATTGACTCAGTGCGGTATTCAGCCTCTCTGGTGTCAAGTCTGATTTTGGAAAAAAAAAAAAAAATCCAAAATCAGACAGAGTGTTGACACCAGAGAGGCTAAGACCGCATTGACTCAGTGCGGTATTCAGCCTCTCTGGTGTCAAGTCTGATTTTGAAAAAAAAAAATAATAATCCAAAATCAGACAGAGTGTTGACACCAGAGAGGCTAAGACCGCATTGACTCAGTGCGGTATTCAGCCTCTCTGGTGTCAAGTCTGATTTTGGAAAAAAAATAAAATAAATCTAAAATCAGACAGAGTGTTGACACCAGAGAGGCTAAGACCGCATTGACTCAGTGCGGTATTCAGCCTCTCTTGTGTCAAGTCTGATTTGGAAAAAAAAAAAAAAAATCCAAAATCAGACAGAGTGTTGACACCAGAGAGGCTAAGACCGCATTCACTCAGTGCGGTATTCAGCCTCTCTGGTGTCAAGTCTGATTTTGGAAAAAAAAAAAAAAAAATCCAAAATCAGACAGAGTGTTGAGACCAGAGAGGCTAAGACCGCATTGACTCAGTGCGGTATTCAGCCTCTCTGGTGTCAAGTCTGATTTTGGAAAAAAAAAAAAAAAAAATCCAAAATCAGACAGAGTGTTGAGACCAGAGAGGCTAAGACCGCATTGACTCAGTGCGGTATTCAGCCTCTCTGGTGTCAAGTCTGATTTTGGTAAAAAAAAAAAAAAAATCCAAAATCAGACAGAGTGTTGAGACCAGAGAGGCTAAGACCGCATTGACTCAGTGCGGTATTCAGCCTCTCTGGTGTCAAGTCTGATTTTGGAAAAAAAAAAAAAAATCCAAAATCAGACAGTGTTGACACCAGAGAGGCTAAGAGCGCATTGACTCAGTGCGGTATTCAGCCTCTCTGGTGTCAAGTCTGATTTTGGAAAAAAAAAAAAAAAAAATCCAAAATCAAACAGAGTGTTGAGACCAGAGAGGCTAAGACCGCATTGACTCAGTGCGGTATTCAGCCTCTCTGGTGTCAAGTCTGATTTTGGAAAAAAAAAAAAAAAAAAAATCCAAAATCAGACAGAGTGTTGACACCAGAGAGGCTAAGACCGCATTGACTCAGTGCGGTATTCAGCCTCTCTGGTGTCAAGTCTGATTTTGGGAAAAAAAAAAAAATCCAAAATCAGACAGAGTGTTGACACCAGAGAGGCTAAGACCGCATTGACTCAGTGCGGTATTCAGCCTCTCTGGTGTCAAGTCTGATTTTAGAAAACAAAAAAAAAAATCCAAAATCAGACAGAGTGTTGAGACCAGAGAGGCTAAGACCGCATTGACTCAGTGCGGTATTCAGCCTCTCTGGTGTCAAGTCTGATTTTGGAAAAAAAAAAAAAAAAAAAATCCAAAATCAGACAGAGTGTTGACACCAGAGAGGCTAAGACCGCATTGACTCAGTGCGGTATTCAGCCTCTCTGGTGTCAAGTCTGATTTTGGAAAAAAAAAAAAAAATCCAAAATCAGACAGAGTGTTGACACCAGAGAGGCTAAGACCGCATTGACTCAGTGCGGTATTCAGCCTCTCTGGTGTCAAGTCTGATTTTGGAAAAAAAAAAAAAAAATCCAAAATCAGACAGAGTGTTGAGACCAGAGAGGCTAAGACCGCATTGACTCAGTGCGGTATTCAGCCTCTCTGGTGTCAAGTCTGATTTTGGAAAAAAAAAAAAAAAAAATCAAAATCAGACAGAGTGTTGAGACCAGAGAGGCTAAGACCGCATTGACTCAGTGCGGTATTCAGCCTCTCTGGTGTCAAGTCTGATTTTGGAAAAAAAAAAAAAAAAATCCAAAATCAGACAGAGTGTTGAGACCAGAGAGGCTAAGACCGCATTGACTCAGTGCGGTATTCAGCCTCTCTGGTGTCAAGTCTGATTTTGGAAAAAAAAAAAAAAAAAAATCCAAAATCAGACAGAGTGTTGACACCAGAGAGGCTAAGACCGCATTGACTCAGTGCGGTATTCAGCCTCTCTGGTGTCAAGTCTGATTTTGGAAAAAAAAAAAAAATCCAAAATCAGACAGAGTGTTGACACCAGAGAGGCTAAGACCGCATTGACTCAGTGCGGTATTCAGCCTCTCTGGTGTCAAGTCTGATTTTGGAAAAAAAAAAAAAAATCCAAAATCAGACAGAGTGTTGAGACCAGAGAGGCTAAGACCGCATTGACTCAGTGCGGTATTCAGCCTCTCTGGTGTCAAGTCTGATTTTGGAAAAAAAAAAAAAAAAAAATCAAAATCAGACAGAGTGTTGAGACCAGAGAGGCTAAGACCGCATTGACTCAGTGCGGTATTCAGCCTCTCTGGTGTCAAGTCTGATTTTGGAAAAAAAAAAAAAAAAATCCAAAATCAGACAGAGTGTTGAGACCAGAGAGGCTAAGACCGCATTGACTCAGTGCGGTATTCAGCCTCTCTGGTGTCAAGTCTGATTTTGGAAAAAAAAAAAAAAAAAAAATCCAAAATCAGACAGAGTGTTGAGACCAGAGAGGCTAAGACCGCATTGACTCAGTGCGGTATTCAGCCTCTCTGGTGTCAAGTCTGATTTTGGAAAAAAAAAAAAAAATCCAAAATCAGACAGTGTTGACACCAGAGAGGCTAAGAGCGCATTGACTCAGTGCGGTATTCAGCCTCTCTGGTGTCAAGTCTGATTTTGGAAAAAAAAAAAAAAAAAAATCCAAAATCAGACAGAGTGTTGAGACCAGAGAGGCTAAGACCGCATTGACTCAGTGCGGTATTCAGCCTCTCTGGTGTCAAGTCTGATTTTGGAAAAAAAAAAAAAAATCCAAAATCAGACAGAGTGTTGACACCAGAGAGGCTAAGACCGCATTGACTCAGTGCGGTATTCAGCCTCTCTGGTGTCAAGTCTGATTTTAGAAAAAAAAAAAAAAATCCAAAATCAGACAGAGTGTTGAGACCAGAGAGGCTAAGACCGCATTGACTCAGTGCGGTATTCAGCCTCTCTGGTGTCAAGTCTGATTTTGGAAAAAAAAAAAAAAAAAAAAATCCAAAATCAGACAGAGTGTTGACACCAGAGAGGCTAAGACCGCATTGACTCAGTGCGGTATTCAGCCTCTCTGGTGTCAAGTCTGATTTT
Source organism: Poromitra crassiceps (assembly GCF_964638095.1). Lineage (NCBI taxonomy): Eukaryota > Metazoa > Chordata > Actinopteri > Beryciformes > Melamphaidae > Poromitra > Poromitra crassiceps. Next base: position 134,413 of record NW_028152098.1, read on the forward strand.
GGAAAAAAAAAAAAAAATCCAAAATCAGACAGAGTGTTGACACCAGAGAGGCTAAGACCGCATTGACTCAGTCCGGTATTCAGCCTCTCTGGTGTCAAGTCTGATTTTGGAAAAAAAAAAAAAAAATCCAAAATCAGACAGAGTGTTGAGACCAGAGAGGCTAAGACCGCATTGACTCAGTGCGGTATTCAGCCTCTCTGGTGTCAAGTCTGATTTTGGGAAAAAAAAAAAAAAAAAATCAAAATCAGACAGAGTGTTGAGACCAGAGAGGCTAAGACCGCATTGACTCAGTGCGGTATTCAGCCTCTCTGGTGTCAAGTCTGATTTTGGAAAAAAAAAAAAAAAAAAATCCAAAATCAGACAGAGTGTTGAGACCAGAGAGGCTAAGACCGCATTGACTCAGTGCGGTATTCAGCCTCTCTGGTGTCAAGTCTGATTTTGGAAAAAAAAAGAAAAAAAAATCCAAAATCAGACAGAGTGTTGAGACCAGAGAGGCTAAGACCGCATTGACTCAGTGCGGTATTCAGCCTCTCTGGTGTCAAGTCTGATTTTATAAAAAAAAAAAAAAATCCAAAATCAGACAGTGTTGACACCAGAGAGGCTAAGAGCGCATTGACTCAGTGCGGTATTCAGCCTCTCTGGTGTCAAGTCTGATTTTGGAAAAAAAAAAAAAAAAAATCCAAAATCAGACAGAGTGTTGAGACCAGAGAGGCTAAGACCGCATTGACTCAGTGCGGTATTCAGCCTCTCTGGTGTCAAGTCTGATTTTGGAAAAAAAAAAAAAATCCAAAATCAGACAGAGTGTTGACACCAGAGAGGCTAAGACCGCATTGACTCAGTGCGGTATTCAGCCTCTCTGGTGTCAAGTCTGATTTTGAAAAAAAAAAAAAAAATCCAAAATCAGACAGAGTGTTGAGACCAGAGAGGCTAAGCCCGCATTGACTCAGTGCGGTATTCAGCCTCTCTGGTGTCAAGTCTGATTTTGGAAAAAAAAAAAAAAATCCAAAATCAGACAGTGTTGACACCAGAGAGGCTAAGAGCGCATTGACTCAGTGCGGTATTCAGCCTCTCTGGTGTCAAGTCTGATTTTGGAAAAAAAAAAAAAAAAAATCCAAAATCAGACAGAGTGTTGAGACCAGAGAGGCTAAGACCGCATTGACTCAGTCCGGTATTCAGCCTCTCTGGTGTCAAGTCTGATTTTGGAAAAAAAAAAAAAAAATCCAAAATCAGACAGAGTGTTGAGACCAGAGAGGCTAAGACCGCATTGACTCAGTGCGGTATTCAGCCTCTCTGGTGTCAAGTCTGATTTTGGGAAAAAAAAAAAAAAAAAAATCAAAATCAGACAGAGTGTTGAGACCAGAGAGGCTAAGACCGCATTGACTCAGTGCGGTATTCAGCCTCTCTGGTGTCAAGTCTGATTTTGGAAAAAAAAAAAAAAAAAAATCCAAAATCAGACAGAGTGTTGAGACCAGAGAGGCTAAGACCGCATTGACTCAGTGCGGTATTCAGCCTCTCTGGTGTCAAGTCTGATTTTGGAAAAAAAAAGAAAAAAAAAATCCAAAATCAGACAGAGTGTTGAGACCAGAGAGGCTAAGACCGCATTGACTCAGTGCGGTATTCAGCCTCTCTGGTGTCAAGTCTGATTTTATAAAAAAAAAAAAAAATCCAAAATCAGACAGTGTTGACACCAGAGAGGCTAAGAGCGCATTGACTCAGTGCGGTATTCAGCCTCTCTGGTGTCAAGTCTGATTTTGGAAAAAAAAAAAAAAAAATCCAAAATCAGACAGAGTGTTGAGACCAGAGAGGCTAAGACCGCATTGACTCAGTGCGGTATTCAGCCTCTCTGGTGTCAAGTCTGATTTTGGAAAAAAAAAAAAAATCCAAAATCAGACAGAGTGTTGACACCAGAGAGGCTAAGACCGCATTGACTCAGTGCGGTATTCAGCCTCTCTGGTGTCAAGTTTGATTTTGAAAAAAAAAAAAAAAAATCCAAAATCAGACAGAGTGTTGAGACCAGAGAGGCTAAGCCCGCATTGACTCAGTGCGGTATTCAGCCTCTCTGGTGTCAAGTCTGATTTTGGAAAAAAAAAAAAAAATCCAAAATCAGACAGTGTTGACACCAGAGAGGCTAAGAGCGCATTGACTCAGTGCGGTATTCAGCCTCTCTGGTGTCAAGTCTGATTTTGGAAAAAAAAAAAAAAAAAATCCAAAATCAGACAGAGTGTTGAGACCAGAGAGGCTAAGACCGCATTGACTCAGTGCGGTATTCAGCCTCTCTGGTGTCAAGTCTGATTTTGGAAAAAAAAAAAAAAAATCCAAAATCAGACAGAGTGTTGACACCAGAGAGGCTAAGACCGCATTGACTCAGTGCGGTATTCAGCCTCTCTGGTGTAAAGTCTGATTTTGGAAAAAAATAAAATAAATCCAAAATCAGACAGAGTGTTGAGACCAGAGAGGCTAAGACCGCATTGACTCAGTGCGGTATTCAGCCTCTCTGGTGTCAAGTCTGATTTTGGAAAAAAAAAAAAAAAAATCCAAAATCAGACAGAGTGTTGAGACCAGAGAGGCTAAGACCGCATTGACTCAGTGCGGTATTCAGCCTCTCTGGTGTAAAGTCTGATTTTGGAAAAAAAAAAAAAAAAATCCAAAATCAGACAGAGTGTTGAGACCAGAGAGGCTAAGAGCGCATTGACTCAGTGCGGTATGCAGCCTCTCTGGTGTCAAGTCTGATTTAGGAAAAAAAAAAAAAAAAAAATCCAAAATCAGACAGAGTGTTGAGACCAGAGAGGCTAAGACCGCATTGACTCAGTGCGGTATTCAGCCTCTCTGGTGTCAAGTCTGATTTTGGAAAAAAAAAAAAAAAAAAAAATCCAAAATCAGACAGAGTGTTGACACCAGAGAGGCTAAGACCGCATTGACTCAGTGCGGTATTCAGCCTCTCTGGTGTCAAGTCTGATTTTGGAAAAAAAAAAAAAAATCCAAAATCAGACAGAGTGTTGACACCAGAGAGGCTAAGACCGCATTGACTCAGTCCGGTATTCAGCCTCTCTGGTGTCAAGTCTGATTTTGGAAAAAAAAAAAAAAAATCCAAAATCAGACAGAGTGTTGAGACCAGAGAGGCTAAGACCGCATTGACTCAGTGCGGTATTCAGCCTCTCTGGTGTCAAGTCTGATTTTGGGAAAAAAAAAAAAAAAAAATCAAAATCAGACAGAGTGTTGAGACCAGAGAGGCTAAGACCGCATTGACTCAGTGCGGTATTCAGCCTCTCTGGTGTCAAGTCTGATTTTGGAAAAAAAAAAAAAAAAAAATCCAAAATCAGACAGAGTGTTGAGACCAGAGAGGCTAAGACCGCATTGACTCAGTGCGGTATTCAGCCTCTCTGGTGTCAAGTCTGATTTTGGAAAAAAAAAGAAAAAAAAAATCCAAAATCAGACAGAGTGTTGAGACCAGAGAGGCTAAGACCGCATTGACTCAGTGCGGTATTCAGCCTCTCTGGTGTCAAGTCTGATTTTATAAAAAAAAAAAAAAATCCAAAATCAGACAGTGTTGACACCAGAGAGGCTAAGAGCGCATTGACTCAGTGCGGTATTCAGCCTCTCTGGTGTCAAGTCTGATTTTGGAAAAAAAAAAAAAAAAATCCAAAATCAGACAGAGTGTTGAGACCAGAGAGGCTAAGACCGCATTGACTCAGTGCGGTATTCAGCCTCTCTGGTGTCAAGTCTGATTTTGGAAAAAAAAAAAAAATCCAAAATCAGACAGAGTGTTGACACCAGAGAGGCTAAGACCGCATTGACTCAGTGCGGTATTCAGCCTCTCTGGTGTCAAGTCTGATTTTGAAAAAAAAAAAAAAAAATCCAAAATCAGACAGAGTGTTGAGACCAGAGAGGCTAAGCCCGCATTGACTCAGTGCGGTATTCAGCCTCTCTGGTGTCAAGTCTGATTTTGGAAAAAAAAAAAAAAATCCAAAATCAGACAGTGTTGACACCAGAGAGGCTAAGAGCGCATTGACTCAGTGCGGTATTCAGCCTCTCTGGTGTCAAGTCTGATTTTGGAAAAAAAAAAAAAAAAAATCCAAAATCAGACAGAGTGTTGAGACCAGAGAGGCTAAGACCGCATTGACTCAGTCCGGTATTCAGCCTCTCTGGTGTCAAGTCTGATTTTGGAAAAAAAAAAAAAAAATCCAAAATCAGACAGAGTGTTGAGACCAGAGAGGCTAAGACCGCATTGACTCAGTGCGGTATTCAGCCTCTCTGGTGTCAAGTCTGATTTTGGGAAAAAAAAAAAAAAAAAATCAAAATCAGACAGAGTGTTGAGACCAGAGAGGCTAAGACCGCATTGACTCAGTGCGGTATTCAGCCTCTCTGGTGTCAAGTCTGATTTTGGAAAAAAAAAAAAAAAAAAATCCAAAATCAGACAGAGTGTTGAGACCAGAGAGGCTAAGACCGCATTGACTCAGTGCGGTATTCAGCCTCTCTGGTGTCAAGTCTGATTTTGGAAAAAAAAAGAAAAAAAAAATCCAAAATCAGACAGAGTGTTGAGACCAGAGAGGCTAAGACCGCATTGACTCAGTGCGGTATTCAGCCTCTCTGGTGTCAAGTCTGATTTTATAAAAAAAAAAAAAAATCCAAAATCAGACAGTGTTGACACCAGAGAGGCTAAGAGCGCATTGACTCAGTGCGGTATTCAGCCTCTCTGGTGTCAAGTCTGATTTTGGAAAAAAAAAAAAAAAAAATCCAAAATCAGACAGAGTGTTGAGACCAGAGAGGCTAAGACCGCATTGACTCAGTGCGGTATTCAGCCTCTCTGGTGTCAAGTCTGATTTTGGAAAAAAAAAAAAAATCCAAAATCAGACAGAGTGTTGACACCAGAGAGGCTAAGACCGCATTGACTCAGTGCGGTATTCAGCCTCTCTGGTGTCAAGTTTGATTTTGAAAAAAAAAAAAAAAAATCCAAAATCAGACAGAGTGTTGAGACCAGAGAGGCTAAGCCCGCATTGACTCAGTGCGGTATTCAGCCTCTCTGGTGTCAAGTCTGATTTTGGAAAAAAAAAAAAAAATCCAAAATCAGACAGTGTTGACACCAGAGAGGCTAAGAGCGCATTGACTCAGTGCGGTATTCAGCCTCTCTGGTGTCAAGTCTGATTTTGGAAAAAAAAAAAAAAAAAATCCAAAATCAGACAGAGTGTTGAGACCAGAGAGGCTAAGACCGCATTGACTCAGTGCGGTATTCAGCCTCTCTGGTGTCAAGTCTGATTTTGGAAAAAAAAAAAAAAAATCCAAAATCAGACAGAGTGTTGACACCAGAGAGGCTAAGACCGCATTGACTCAGTGCGGTATTCAGCCTCTCTGGTGTAAAGTCTGATTTTGGAAAAAAATAAAATAAATCCAAAATCAGACAGAGTGTTGAGACCAGAGAGGCTAAGACCGCATTGACTCAGTGCGGTATTCAGCCTCTCTGGTGTCAAGTCTGATTTTGGAAAAAAAAAAAAAAAAATCCAAAATCAGACAGAGTGTTGAGACCAGAGAGGCTAAGACCGCATTGACTCAGTGCGGTATTCAGCCTCTCTGGTGTAAAGTCTGATTTTGGAAAAAAAAAAAAAAAAATCCAAAATCAGACAGAGTGTTGAGACCAGAGAGGCTAAGAGCGCATTGACTCAGTGCGGTATGCAGCCTCTCTGGTGTCAAGTCTGATTTAGGAAAAAAAAAAAAAAAAAAATCCAAAATCAGACAGAGTGTTGAGACCAGAGAGGCTAAGACCGCATTGACTCAGTGCGGTATTCAGCCTCTCTGGTGTCAAGTCTGATTTTGGAAAAAAAAAAAAAAAAATCCAAAATCAGACAGAGTGTTGAGACCAGAGAGGCTAAGACCGCATTGACTCAGTGCGCTATTCAGCCTCTCTGGTGTCAAGTCTGATTTTGGAAAAAAAAATCCAAAATCAGACAGAGTGTTGACACCAGAGAGGCTAAGACCGCATTGACTCAGTGCGGTATTCAGCCTCTCTGGTGTCAAGTCTGATTTTGGAAAAAAAAAAAAAAATCCAAAATCAGACAGAGTGTTGAGACCAGAGAGGCTAAGACCGCATTGACTCAGTGCGGTATTCAGCCTCTCTGGTGTCAAGTCTGATTTTGGAAAAAAAAAAAAAAAAAATCCAAAATCAGACAGAGTGTTGAGACCAGAGAGGCTAAGACCGCATTGACTCAGTGCGGTATTCAGCCTCTCTGGTGTCAAGTCTGATTTTGGAAAAAAAAAAAAAAAATCCAAAATCAGACAGAGTGTTGAGACCAGAGAGGCTAAGACCGCATTGACTCAGTGCGGTATTCAGCCTCTCTGGTGTCAAGTCTGATTTTGGAAAAAAAAAAAAAAAAAATCCAAAATCAGACAGAGTGTTGACACCAGAGAGGCTAAGACTGCATTGACTCAGTGCGGTATTCAGCCTCTCTGGTGTCAAGTCTGATTTTGGAAAAAAAAAAAAAAAAATCCAAAATCAGACAGAGTGTTGAGACCAGAGAGGCTAAGACCGCATTGACTCAGTGCGGTATTCAGCCTCTCTGGTGTCAAGTCTGATTTTGGAAAAAAAAAAAAAAAAAATCCAAAATCAGACAGAGTGTTGAGACCAGAGAGGCTAAGACCGCATTGACTCAGTGCGGTATTCAGCCTCTCTGGTGTCAAGTCTGATTTTGGTAAAAAAAAAAAAAAAATCCAAAATCAGACAGAGTGTTGAGACCAGAGAGGCTAAGACCGCATTGACTCAGTGCGGTATTCAGCCTCTCTGGTGTCAAGTCTGATTTTGGAAAAAAAAAAAAAAATCCAAAATCAGACAGTGTTGACACCAGAGAGGCTAAGAGCGCATTGACTCAGTGCGGTATTCAGCCTCTCTGGTGTCAAGTCTGATTTTGGAAAAAAAAAATAAAAAAATCCAAAATCAAACAGAGTGTTGAGACCAGAGAGGCTAAGACCGCATTGACTCAGTGCGGTATTCAGCCTCTCTGGTGTCAAGTCTGATTTTGGAAAAAAAAAAAAAAAAAAATCCAAAATCAGACAGAGTGTTGACACCAGAGAGGCTAAGACCGCATTGACTCAGTGCGGTATTCAGCCTCTCTGGTGTCAAGTCTGATTTTGGGAAAAAAAAAAAAATCCAAAATCAGACAGAGTGTTGACACCAGAGAGGCTAAGACCGCATTGACTCAGTGCGGTATTCAGCCTCTCTGGTGTCAAGTCTGATTTTGGAAAAAAAAAAAAAAAAAAATCCAAAATCAGACAGAGTGTTGACACCAGAGAGGCTAAGACCGCATTGACTCAGTGCGGTATTCAGCCTCTCTGGTGTCAAGTCTGATTTTGGAAAAAAAAAAAAAATCCAAAATCAGACAGAGTGTTGACACCAGAGAGGCTAAGACCGCATTGACTCAGTGCGGTATTCAGCCTCTCTGGTGTCAAGTCTGATTTTGGAAAAAAAAAAAAAAAATCCAAAATCAGACAGAGTGTTGAGACCAGAGAGGCTAAGACCGCATTGACTCAGTGCGGTATTCAGCCTCTCTGGTGTCAAGTCTGATTTTGGAAAAAAAAAAAAAAAAAAATCAAAATCAGACAGAGTGTTGAGACCAGAGAGGCTAAGACCGCATTGACTCAGTGCGGTATTCAGCCTCTCTGGTGTCAAGTCTGATTTTGGAAAAAAAAAAAAAAAAAATCCAAAATCAGACAGAGTGTTGAGACCAGAGAGGCTAAGACCGCATTGACTCAGTGCGGTATTCAGCCTCTCTGGTGTCAAGTCTGATTTTGGAAAAAAAAAAAAAAAAAAAATCCAAAATCAGACAGAGTGTTGAGACCAGAGAGGCTAAGACCGCATTGACTCAGTGCGGTATTCAGCCTCTCTGGTGTCAAGTCTGATTTTGGAAAAAAAAAAAAAAAATCCAAAATCAGACAGTGTTGACACCAGAGAGGCTAAGAGCGCATTGACTCAGTGCGGTATTCAGCCTCTCTGGTGTCAAGTCTGATTTTGGAAAAAAAAAAAAAAAAAAAATCCAAAATCAGACAGAGTGTTGACACCAGAGAGGCTAAGACCGCATTGACTCAGTGCGGTATTCAGCCTCTCTGGTGTCAAGTCTGATTTTGGAAAAAAAAAAAAAATCCAAAATCAGACAGAGTGTTGACACCAGAGAGGCTAAGACCGCATTGACTCAGTGCGGTATTCAGCCTCTCTGGTGTCAAGTCTGATTTTAGAAAACAAAAAAAAAATCCAAAATCAGACAGAGTGTTGAGACCAGAGAGGCTAAGACCGCATTGACTCAGTGCGGTATTCAGCCTCTCTGGTGTCAAGTCTGATTTTGGAAAAAAAAAAAAAAAAAAAAATCCAAAATCAGACAGAGTGTTGACACCAGAGAGGCTAAGACCGCATTGACTCAGTGCGGTATTCAGCCTCTCTGGTGTCAAGTCTGATTTTGGAAAAAAAAAAAAAAATCCAAAATCAGACAGAGTGTTGACACCAGAGAGGCTAAGACCGCATTGACTCAGTCCGGTATTCAGCCTCTCTGGTGTCAAGTCTGATTTTGGAAAAAAAAAAAAAAAATCCAAAATCAGACAGAGTGTTGAGACCAGAGAGGCTAAGACCGCATTGACTCAGTGCGGTATTCAGCCTCTCTGGTGTCAAGTCTGATTTTGGGAAAAAAAAAAAAAAAAAATCAAAATCAGACAGAGTGTTGAGACCAGAGAGGCTAAGACCGCATTGACTCAGTGCGGTATTCAGCCTCTCTGGTGTCAAGTCTGATTTTGGAAAAAAAAAAAAAAAAAATCCAAAATCAGACAGAGTGTTGAGACCAGAGAGGCTAAGACCGCATTGACTCAGTGCGGTATTCAGCCTCTCTGGTGTCAAGTCTGATTTTGGTAAAAAAAAAAAAAAAATCCAAAATCAGACAGAGTGTTGAGACCAGAGAGGCTAAGACCGCATTGACTCAGTGCGGTATTCAGCCTCTCTGGTGTCAAGTCTGATTTTGGAAAAAAAAAAAAAAATCCAAAATCAGACAGTGTTGACACCAGAGAGGCTAAGAGCGCATTGACTCAGTGCGGTATTCAGCCTCTCTGGTGTCAAGTCTGATTTTGGAAAAAAAAAATAAAAAAATCCAAAATCAAACAGAGTGTTGAGACCAGAGAGGCTAAGACCGCATTGACTCAGTGCGGTATTCAGCCTCTCTGGTGTCAAGTCTGATTTTGGAAAAAAAAAAAAAAAAAAAATCCAAAATCAGACAGAGTGTTGACACCAGAGAGGCTAAGACCGCATTGACTCAGTGCGGTATTCAGCCTCTCTGGTGTCAAGTCTGATTTTGGGAAAAAAAAAAAAATCCAAAATCAGACAGAGTGTTGACACCAGAGAGGCTAAGACCGCATTGACTCAGTGCGGTATTCAGCCTCTCTGGTGTCAAGTCTGATTTTAGAAAACAAAAAAAAAATCCAAAATCAGACAGAGTGTTGAGACCAGAGAGGCTAAGACCGCATTGACTCAGTGCGGTATTCAGCCTCTCTGGTGTCAAGTCTGATTTTGGAAAAAAAAAAAAAAAAAAAATCCAAAATCAGACAGAGTGTTGACACCAGAGAGGCTAAGACCGCATTGACTCAGTGCGGTATTCAGCCTCTCTGGTGTCAAGTCTGATTTTGGAAAAAAAAAAAAAATCCAAAATCAGACAGAGTGTTGACACCAGAGAGGCTAAGACCGCATTGACTCAGTGCGGTATTCAGCCTCTCTGGTGTCAAGTCTGATTTTGGAAAAAAAAAAAAAAAATCCAAAATCAGACAGAGTGTTGAGACCAGAGAGGCTAAGACCGCATTGACTCAGTCCGGTATTCAGCCTCTCTGGTGTCAAGTCTGATTTTGGAAAAAAAAAAAAAAAAAATCCAAAATCAGACAGAGTGTTGAGACCAGAGAGGCTAAGACCGCATTGACTCAGTGCGGTATTCAGCCTCTCTGGTGTCAAGTCTGATTTTGGTAAAAAAAAAAAAAAAATCCAAAATCAGACAGAGTGTTGAGACCAGAGAGGCTAAGACCGCATTGACTCAGTGCGGTATTCAGCCTCTCTGGTGTCAAGTCTGATTTTGGAAAAAAAAAAAAAAATCCAAAATCAGACAGTGTTGACACCAGAGAGGCTAAGAGCGCATTGACTCAGTGCGGTATTCAGCCTCTCTGGTGTCAAGTCTGATTTTGGAAAAAAAAAATAAAAAAATCCAAAATCAAACAGAGTGTTGAGACCAGAGAGGCTAAGACCGCATTGACTCAGTGCGGTATTCAGCCTCTCTGGTGTCAAGTCTGATTTTGGAAAAAAAAAAAAAAAAAAAATCCAAAATCAGACAGAGTGTTGACACCAGAGAGGCTAAGACCGCATTGACTCAGTGCGGTATTCAGCCTCTCTGGTGTCAAGTCTGATTTTGGGAAAAAAAAAAAAATCCAAAATCAGACAGAGTGTTGACACCAGAGAGGCTAAGACCGCATTGACTCAGTGCGGTATTCAGCCTCTCTGGTGTCAAGTCTGATTTTAGAAAACAAAAAAAAAATCCAAAATCAGACAGAGTGTTGAGACCAGAGAGGCTAAGACCGCATTGACTCAGTGCGGTATTCAGCCTCTCTGGTGTCAAGTCTGATTTTGGAAAAAAAAAAAAAAAAAAAATCCAAAATCAGACAGAGTGTTGACACCAGAGAGGCTAAGACCGCATTGACTCAGTGCGGTATTCAGCCTCTCTGGTGTCAAGTCTGATTTTGGAAAAAAAAAAAAAAATCCAAAATCAGACAGAGTGTTGACACCAGAGAGGCTAAGACCGCATTGACTCAGTGCGGTATTCAGCCTCTCTGGTGTCAAGTCTGATTTTGGAAAAAAAAAAAAAAAATCCAAAATCAGACAGAGTGTTGAGACCAGAGAGGCTAAGACCGCATTGACTCAGTGCGGTATTCAGCCTCTCTGGTGTCAAGTCTGATTTTGGAAAAAAAAAAAAAAAAAAATCAAAATCAGACAGAGTGTTGAGACCAGAGAGGCTAAGACCGCATTGACTCAGTGCGGTATTCAGCCTCTCTGGTGTCAAGTCTGATTTTGGAAAAAAAAAAAAAAAAAATCCAAAATCAGACAGAGTGTTGAGACCAGAGAGGATAAGACCGCATTGACTCAGTGCGGTATTCAGCCTCTCTGGTGTCAAGTCTGATTTTGGAAAAAAAAAAAAAAAAAAATCCAAAATCAGACAGAGTGTTGAGACCAGAGAGGCTAAGACCGCATTGACTCAGTGCGGTATTCAGCCTCTCTGGTGTCAAGTCTGATTTTGGAAAAAAAAAAAAAAATCCAAAATCAGACAGTGTTGACACCAGAGAGGCTAAGAGCGCATTGACTCAGTGCGGTATTCAGCCTCTCTGGTGTCAAGTCTGATTTTGGAAAAAAAAAAAAAAAAAAAATCCAAAATCAGACAGAGTGTTGACACCAGAGAGGCTAAGACCGCATTGACTCAGTGCGGTATTCAGCCTCTCTGGTGTCAAGTCTGATTTTGGAAAAAAAAAAAAAAATCCAAAATCAGACAGAGTGTTGACACCAGAGAGGCTAAGACCGCATTGACTCAGTGCGGTATTCAGCCTCTCTGGTGTCAAGTCTGATTTTAGAAAACAAAAAAAAAATCCAAAATCAGACAGAGTGTTGAGACCAGAGAGGCTAAGACCGCATTGACTCAGTGCGGTATTCAGCCTCTCTGGTGTCAAGTCTGATTTTGGAAAAAAAAAAAAAAAAAAAAATCCAAAATCAGACAGAGTGTTGACACCAGAGAGGCTAAGACCGCATTGACTCAGTGCGGTATTCAGCCTCTCTGGTGTCAAGTCTGATTTTGGAAAAAAAAAAAAAAATCCAAAATCAGACAGAGTGTTGACACCAGAGAGGCTAAGACCGCATTGACTCAGTCCGGTATTCAGCCTCTCTGGTGTCAAGTGTGATTTTGGAAAAAAAAAAAAAAAATCCAAAATCAGACAGAGTGTTGAGACCAGAGAGGCTAAGACCGCATTGACTCAGTGCGGTATTCAGCCTCTCTGGTGTCAAGTCTGATTTTGGGAAAAAAAAAAAAAAAAAATCAAAATCAGACAGAGTGTTGAGACCAGAGAGGCTAAGACCGCATTGACTCAGTGCGGTATTCAGCCTCTCTGGTGTCAAGTCTGATTTTGGAAAAAAAAAAAAAAAAAAATCCAAAATCAGACAGAGTGTTGAGACCAGAGAGGCTAAGACCGCATTGACTCAGTGCGGTATTCAGCCTCTCTGGTGTCAAGTCTGATTTTGGAAAAAAAAAGAAAAAAAAAATCCAAAATCAGACAGAGTGTTGAGACCAGAGAGGCTAAGACCGCATTGACTCAGTGCGGTATTCAGCCTCTCTGGTGTCAAGTCTGATTTTATAAAAAAAAAAAAAAATCCAAAATCAGACAGTGTTGACACCAGAGAGGCTAAGAGCGCATTGACTCAGTGCGGTATTCAGCCTCTCTGGTGTCAAGTCTGATTTTGGAAAAAAAAAAAAAAAAAATCCAAAATCAGACAGAGTGTTGAGACCAGAGAGGCTAAGACCGCATTGACTCAGTGCGGTATTCAGCCTCTCTGGTGTCAAGTCTGATGTTGGAAAAAAAAAAAAAATCCAAAATCAGACAGAGTGTTGACACCAGAGAGGCTAAGACCGCATTGACTCAGTGCGGTATTCAGCCTCTCTGGTGTCAAGTCTGATTTTGGAAAAAAAAAAAAAAAAATCCAAAATCAGACAGAGTGTTGAGACCAGAGAGGCTAAGCCCGCATTGACTCAGTGCGGTATTCAGCCTCTCTGGTGTCAAGTCTGATTTTGGAAAAAAAAAAAAAAATCCAAAATCAGACAGTGTTGACACCAGAGAGGCTAAGAGCGCATTGACTCAGTGCGGTATTCAGCCTCTCTGGTGTCAAGTCTAATTTTGGAAAAAAAAAAAAAAAAAATCCAAAATCAGACAGAGTGTTGAGACCAGAGAGGCTAAGACCGCATTGACTCAGTGCGGTATTCAGCCTCTCTGGTGTCAAGTCTGATTTTGGAAAAAAAAAAAAAAAAATCCAAAATCAGACAGAGTGTTGACACCAGAGAGGCTAAGACCGCATTGACTCAGTGCGGTATTCAGCCTCTCTGGTGTAAAGTCTGATTTTGGAAAAAAATAAAATAAATCCAAAATCAGACAGAGTGTTGAGACCAGAGAGGCTAAGACCGCATTGACTCAGTGCGGTATTCAGCCTCTCTGGTGTCAAGTCTGATTTTGGAAAAAAAAAAAAAAAAATCCAAAATCAGACAGAGTGTTGACACCAGAGAGGCTAAGACCGCATTGACTCAGTGCGGTATTCAGCCTCTCTGGTGTCAAGTCTGATTTTGGAAAAAAAATAATAATAATCCAAAATCAGACAGAGTGTTGAGACCAGAGAGGCTAAGACCGCATTGACTCAGTGCGGTATTCAGCCTCTCTGGTGTCAAGTCTGATTTTGGAAAAAAAAAAAAAAAAAATCCAAAATCAGACAGAGTGTTGAGACCAGAGAGGCTAAGACCGCATTGACTCAGTGCGGTATTCAGCCTCTCTGGTGTAAAGTCTGATTTTGGAAAAAAAAAAAAAAAAATCCAAAATCAGACAGAGTGTTGAGACCAGAGAGGCTAAGAGCGCATTGACTCAGTGCGGTATGCAGCCTCTCTGGTGTCAAGTCTGATTTCGGAAAAAAAAAAAAAAAAAAATCCAAAATCAGACAGAGTGTTGAGACCAGAGAGGCTAAGACCGCATTGACTCAGTGCGGTATTCAGCCTCTCTGGTGTCAAGTCTGATTTTGGAAAAAAAAAAAAAAAATCCAAAATCAGACAGAGTGTTGAGACCAGAGAGGCTAAGACCGCATTGACTCAGTGCGCTATTCAGCCTCTCTGGTGTCAAGTCTGATTTTGGAAAAAAAAATCCAAAATCAGACAGAGTGTTGACACCAGAGAGGCTAAGACCGCATTGACTCAGTGCGGTATTCAGCCTCTCTGGTGTCAAGTCTGATTTTGGAAAAAAAAAAAAAATCCAAAATCAGACAGAGTGTTGAGACCAGAGAGGCTAAGACCGCATTGACTCAGTGCGGTATTCAGCCTCTCTGGTGTCAAGTCTGATTTTGGAAAAAAAAAAAAAAAAAATCCAAAATCAGACAGAGTGTTGAGACCAGAGAGGCTAAGACCGCATTGACTCAGTGCGGTATTCAGCCTCTCTGGTGTCAAGTCTGATTTTGGAAAAAAAAAAAAAAAATCCAAAATCAGACAGAGTGTTGAGACCAGAGAGGCTAAGACCGCATTGACTCAGTGCGGTATTCAGCCTCTCTGGTGTCAAGTCTGATTTTGGAAAAAAAAAAAAAAAAAAATCCAAAATCAGACAGAGTGTTGACACCAGAGAGGCTAAGACCGCATTGACTCAGTGCGGTATTCAGCCTCTCTGGTGTCAAGTCTGATTTTGGAAAAAAAAAAAAAAAAATCCAAAATCAGACAGAGTGTTGAGACCAGAGAGGCTAAGACCGCATTGACTCAGTGCGGTATTCAGCCTCTCTGGTGTCAAGTCTGATTTTGGAAAAAAAAAAAAAAAAAATCCAAAATCAGACAGAGTGTTGAGACCAGAGAGGCTAAGACCGCATTGACTCAGTGCGGTATTCAGCCTCTCTGGTGTCAAGTCTGATTTTGGTAAAAAAAAAAAAAAAATCCAAAATCAGACAGAGTGTTGAGACCAGAGAGGCTAAGACCGCATTGACTCAGTGCGGTATTCAGCCTCTCTGGTGTCAAGTCTGATTTTGGAAAAAAAAAAAAAAATCCAAAATCAGACAGTGTTGACACCAGAGAGGCTAAGAGCGCATTGACTCAGTGCGGTATTCAGCCTCTCTGGTGTCAAGTCTGATTTTGGAAAAAAAAAATAAAAAAATCCAAAATCAAACAGAGTGTTGAGACCAGAGAGGCTAAGACCGCATTGACTCAGTGCGGTATTCAGCCTCTCTGGTGTCAAGTCTGATTTTGGAAAAAAAAAAAAAAAAAAAATCCAAAATCAGACAGAGTGTTGACACCAGAGAGGCTAAGACCGCATTGACTCAGTGCGGTATTCAGCCTCTCTGGTGTCAAGTCTGATTTTGGGAAAAAAAAAAAAATCCAAAATCAGACAGAGTGTTGACACCAGAGAGGCTAAGACCGCATTGACTCAGTGCGGTATTCAGCCTCTCTGGTGTCAAGTCTGATTTTAGAAAACAAAAAAAAAATCCAAAATCAGACAGAGTGTTGAGACCAGAGAGGCTAAGACCGCATTGACTCAGTGCGGTATTCAGCCTCTCTGGTGTCAAGTCTGATTTTGGAAAAAAAAAAAAAAAAAAAAATCCAAAATCAGACAGAGTGTTGACACCAGAGAGGCTAAGACCGCATTGACTCAGTGCGGTATTCAGCCTCTCTGGTGTCAAGTCTGATTTTGGAAAAAAAAAAAAAATCCAAAATCAGACAGAGTGTTGACACCAGAGAGGCTAAGACCGCATTGACTCAGTGCGGTATTCAGCCTCTCTGGTGTCAAGTCTGATTTTGGAAAAAAAAAAAAAAAAATCCAAAATCAGACAGAGTGTTGAGACCAGAGAGGCTAAGACCGCATTGACTCAGTGCGGTATTCAGCCTCTCTGGTGTCAAGTCTGATTTTGGAAAAAAAAAAAAAAAAAATCAAAATCAGACAGAGTGTTGAGACCAGAGAGGCTAAGACCGCATTGACTCAGTGCGGTATTCAGCCTCTCTGGTGTCAAGTCTGATTTTGGAAAAAAAAAAAAAAAAAATCCAAAATCAGACAGAGTGTTGAGACCAGAGAGGCTAAGACCGCATTGACTCAGTGCGGTATTCAGCCTCTCTGGTGTCAAGTCTGATTTTGGAAAAAAAAAAAAAAAAAAAATCCAAAATCAGACAGAGTGTTGAGACCAGAGAGGCTAAGACCGCATTGACTCAGTGCGGTATTCAGCCTCTCTGGTGTCAAGTCTGATTTTGGAAAAAAAAAAAAAAATCCAAAATCAGACAGTGTTGACACCAGAGAGGCTAAG
Organism: Poromitra crassiceps; assembly: GCF_964638095.1. Taxonomy (NCBI): domain Eukaryota; kingdom Metazoa; phylum Chordata; class Actinopteri; order Beryciformes; family Melamphaidae; genus Poromitra; species Poromitra crassiceps. The sequence continues at coordinate 150,473 of NW_028152098.1, forward strand.
AGCGCATTGACTCAGTGCGGTATTCAGCCTCTCTGGTGTCAAGTCTGATTTTGGAAAAAAAAAAAAAAAAAAAATCCAAAATCAGACAGAGTGTTGACACCAGAGAGGCTAAGACCGCATTGACTCAGTGCGGTATTCAGCCTCTCTGGTGTCAAGTCTGATTTTGGAAAAAAAAAAAAAATCCAAAATCAGACAGAGTGTTGACACCAGAGAGGCTAAGACCGCATTGACTCAGTGCGGTATTCAGCCTCTCTGGTGTCAAGTCTGATTTTAGAAAACAAAAAAAAAATCCAAAATCAGACAGAGTGTTGAGACCAGAGAGGCTAAGACCGCATTGACTCAGTGCGGTATTCAGCCTCTCTGGTGTCAAGTCTGATTTTGGAAAAAAAAAAAAAAAAAAAAATCCAAAATCAGACAGAGTGTTGACACCAGAGAGGCTAAGACCGCATTGACTCAGTGCGGTATTCAGCCTCTCTGGTGTCAAGTCTGATTTTGGAAAAAAAAAAAAAAAATCCAAAATCAGACAGAGTGTTGACACCAGAGAGGCTAAGACCGCATTGACTCAGTCCGGTATTCAGCCTCTCTGGTGTCAAGTCTGATTTTGGAAAAAAAAAAAAAAAAATCCAAAATCAGACAGAGTGTTGAGACCAGAGAGGCTAAGACCGCATTGACTCAGTGCGGTATTCAGCCTCTCTGGTGTCAAGTCTGATTTTGGGAAAAAAAAAAAAAAAAAATCAAAATCAGACAGAGTGTTGAGACCAGAGAGGCTAAGACCGCATTGACTCAGTGCGGTATTCAGCCTCTCTGGTGTCAAGTCTGATTTTGGAAAAAAAAAAAAAAAAAAATCCAAAATCAGACAGAGTGTTGAGACCAGAGAGGCTAAGACCGCATTGACTCAGTGCGGTATTCAGCCTCTCTGGTGTCAAGTCTGATTTTGGAAAAAAAAAGAAAAAAAAAATCCAAAATCAGACAGAGTGTTGAGACCAGAGAGGCTAAGACCGCATTGACTCAGTGCGGTATTCAGCCTCTCTGGTGTCAAGTCTGATTTTATAAAAAAAAAAAAAAATCCAAAATCAGACAGTGTTGACACCAGAGAGGCTAAGAGCGCATTGACTCAGTGCGGTATTCAGCCTCTCTGGTGTCAAGTCTGATTTTGGAAAAAAAAAAAAAAAAAATCCAAAATCAGACAGAGTGTTGAGACCAGAGAGGCTAAGACCGCATTGACTCAGTGCGGTATTCAGCCTCTCTGGTGTCAAGTCTGATTTTGGAAAAAAAAAAAAAAATCCAAAATCAGACAGAGTGTTGACACCAGAGAGGCTAAGACCGCATTGACTCAGTGCGGTATTCAGCCTCTCTGGTGTCAAGTCTGATTTTGGAAAAAAAAAAAAAAAAAATCCAAAATCAGACAGAGTGTTGAGACCAGAGAGGCTAAGCCCGCATTGACTCAGTGCGGTATTCAGCCTCTCTGGTGTCAAGTCTGATTTTGGAAAAAAAAAAAAAAATCCAAAATCAGACAGTGTTGACACCAGAGAGGCTAAGAGCGCATTGACTCAGTGCGGTATTCAGCCTCTCTGGTGTCAAGTCTGATTTTGGAAAAAAAAAAAAAAAAAATCCAAAATCAGACAGAGTGTTGAGACCAGAGAGGCTAAGACCGCATTGACTCAGTGCGGTATTCAGCCTCTCTGGTGTCAAGTCTGATTTTGGAAAAAAAAAAAAAAAAATCCAAAATCAGACAGAGTGTTGACACCAGAGAGGCTAAGACCGCATTGACTCAGTGCGGTATTCAGCCTCTCTGGTGTCAAGTCTGATTTTGGAAAAAAAAAAAAAAAAAAATCCAAAATCAGACAGAGTGTTGAGACCAGAGAGGCTAAGACCGCATTGACTCAGTGCGGTATTCAGCCTCTCTGGTGTCAAGTCTGATTTTGGAAAAAAAAAGAAAAAAAAAATCCAAAATCAGACAGAGTGTTGAGACCAGAGAGGCTAAGACCGCATTGACTCAGTGCGGTATTCAGCCTCTCTGGTGTCAAGTCTGATTTTATAAAAAAAAAAAAAAATCCAAAATCAGACAGTGTTGACACCAGAGAGGCTAAGAGCGCATTGACTCAGTGCGGTATTCAGCCTCTCTGGTGTCAAGTCTGATTTTGGAAAAAAAAAAAAAAAAAAATCCAAAATCAGACAGAGTGTTGAGACCAGAGAGGCTAAGACCGCATTGACTCAGTGCGGTATTCAGCCTCTCTGGTGTCAAGTCTGATTTTGGAAAAAAAAAAAAAATCCAAAATCAGACAGAGTGTTGACACCAGAGAGGCTAAGACCGCATTGACTCAGTGCGGTATTCAGCCTCTCTGGTGTCAAGTCTGATTTTGGAAAAAAAAAAAAAAAAAATCCAAAATCAGACAGAGTGTTGAGACCAGAGAGGCTAAGCCCGCATTGACTCAGTGCGGTATTCAGCCTCTCTGGTGTCAAGTCTGATTTTGGAAAAAAAAAAAAAAAATCCAAAATCAGACAGTGTTGACACCAGAGAGGCTAAGAGCGCATTGACTCAGTGCGGTATTCAGCCTCTCTGGTGTCAAGTCTGATTTTGGAAAAAAAAAAAAAAAAAATCCAAAATCAGACAGAGTGTTGAGACCAGAGAGGCTAAGACCGCATTGACTCAGTGCGGTATTCAGCCTCTCTGGTGTCAAGTCTGATTTTGGAAAAAAAAAAAAAAAAATCCAAAATCAGACAGAGTGTTGACACCAGAGAGGCTAAGACCGCATTGACTCAGTGCGGTATTCAGCCTCTCTGGTGTAAAGTCTGATTTTGGAAAAAAATAAAATAAATCCAAAATCAGACAGAGTGTTGAGACCAGAGAGGCTAAGACCGCATTGACTCAGTGCGGTATTCAGCCTCTCTGGTGTCAAGTCTGATTTTGGAAAAAAAAAAAAAAAATCCAAAATCAGACAGAGTGTTGACACCAGAGAGGCTAAGACCGCATTGACTCAGTGCGGTATTCAGCCTCTCTGGTGTCAAGTCTGATTTTGGAAAAAAAATAAAAATAATCCAAAATCAGACAGAGTGTTGAGACCAGAGAGGCTAAGACCGCATTGACTCAGTGCGGTATTCAGCCTCTCTGGTGTCAAGTCTGATTTTGGAAAAAAAAAAAAAAAAAATCCAAAATCAGGCAGAGTGTTGAGACCAGAGAGGCTAAGACCGCATTGACTCAGTGCGGTATTCAGCCTCTCTGGTGTAAAGTCTGATTTTGGAAAAAAAAAAAAAAAAAATCCAAAATCAGACAGAGTGTTGAGACCAGAGAGGCTAAGAGCGCATTGACTCAGTGCGGTATGCAGCCTCTCTGGTGTCAAGTCTGATTTCGGAAAAAAATAAAAAAAAAAATCCAAAATCAGACAGAGTGTTGAGACCAGAGAGGCTAAGACCGCATTGACTCAGTGCGGTATTCAGCCTCTCTGGTGTCAAGTCTGATTTTGGAAAAAAAAAAAAAAAATCCAAAATCAGACAGAGTGTTGAGACCAGAGAGGCTAAGACCGCATTGACTCAGTGCGCTATTCAGCCTCTCTGGTGTCAAGTCTGATTTTGGAAAAAAAAATCCAAAATCAGACAGAGTGTTGACACCAGAGAGGCTAAGACCGCATTGACTCAGTGCGGTATTCAGCCTCTCTGGTGTCAAGTCTGATTTTGGAAAAAAAAAAAAAAAATCCAAAATCAGACAGAGTGTTGAGACCAGAGAGGCTAAGACCGCATTGACTCAGTGCGGTATTCAGCCTCTCTGGTGTCAAGTCTGATTTTGGAAAAAAAAAAAAAAAAAATCCAAAATCAGACAGAGTGTTGAGACCAGAGAGGCTAAGACCGCATTGACTCAGTGCGGTATTCAGCCTCTCTGGTGTCAAGTCTGATTTTGGAAAAAAAAAAAAAAAAATCCAAAATCAGACAGAGTGTTGAGACCAGAGAGGCTAAGACCGCATTGACTCAGTGCGGTATTCAGCCTCTCTGGTGTCAAGTCTGATTTTGGAAAAAAAAAAAAAAAAAATCCAAAATCAGACAGAGTGTTGACACCAGAGAGGCTAAGACCGCATTGACTCAGTGCGGTATTCAGCCTCTCTGGTGTCAAGTCTGATTTTGGAAAAAAAAAAAAAAAAATCCAAAATCAGACAGAGTGTTGACACCAGAGAGGCTAAGACCGCATTGACTCAGTGCGGTATTCAGCCTCTCTGGTGTCAAGTCTGATTTTGGAAAAAAAAAAAAAAAATCCAAAATCAGACAGAGTGTTGAGACCAGAGAGGCTAAGACCGCATTGACTCAGTGCGGTATTCAGCCTCTCTGGTGTCAAGTCTGATTTTGGAAAAAAAAAAAAAAAAATCCAAAATCAGACAGAGTGTTGACACCAGAGAGGCTAAGACCGCATTGACTCAGTGCGGTATTCAGCCTCTCTGGTGTCAAGTCTGATTTTGGAAAAAAAAAAAAAAAAAATCCAAAATCAGACAGAGTGTTGAGACCAGAGAGGCTAAGACCGCATTGACTCAGTGCGGTATTCAGCCTCTCTGGTGTCAAGTCTGATTTTGGAAAAAAAAAAAAAAAAATCCAAAATCAGACAGAGTGTTGAGACCAGAGAGGCTAAGACCGCATAGACTCAGTGCGGTATTCAGCCTCTCTGGTGTAAAGTCTGATTTTGGAAAAAAAAAAAAAAAAATCCAAAATCAGACAGAGTGTTGAGACCAGAGAGGCTAAGAGCGCATTGACTCAGTGCGGTATGCAGCCTCTCTGGTGTCAAGTCTGATTTTGGGAAAAAAAAAAAAAAAAAATCCAAAATCAGACAGCGTGTTGAGACCAGAGAGGCTAAGACCGCATTGACTCAGTGCGGTATTCAGCCTCTCTGGTGTCAAGTCTGATTTTGGAAGAAAAAAAAAATCCAAAATCCAAAATCAGACAGAGTGTTGACACCAGAGAGGCTAAGACCGCATTGACTCAGTGCGGTATTCAGCCTCTCTGGTGTCAAGTCTGATTTTGGAAAAAAAAAAAATCCAAAATCAGACAGAGTGTTGACACCAGAGAGGCTAAGACCGCATTGACTCAGTGCGGTATTCAGCCTCTCTGGTGTCAAGTCTGATTTTGGAAAAAAAAAAAAAAAAAATCCAAAATCAGACAGAGTGTTGACACCAGAGAGGCTAAGACCGCATTGACTCAGTGCGGTATTCAGCCTCTCTGGTGTCAAGTCTGATTTTGGAAAAAAAAAAAAAAAAATCCAAAATCAGACAGAGTGTTGAGACCAGAGAGGCTAAGAGCGCATTGACTCAGTGCGGTATGCAGCCTCTCTGGTGTCAAGTCTGATTTTGGAAAAAAAAAAAAAAAAAATCCAAAATCAGACAGAGTGTTGACACCAGAGAGGCTAAGACCGCATTGACTCAGTGTGGTATTCAGCCTCTCTGGTGTCAAGTCTGATTTTGGAAAAAAAAAAAAAAAATCCAAAATCAGACAGAGTGTTGACACCAGAGAGGCTAAGACCGCATTGACTCAGTGCGGTATTCAGCCTCTCTGGTGTCAAGTCTGATTTTGAAAAAAAAAAAAAAAAATCCAAAATCAGACAGAGTGTTGACACCAGAGAGGCTAAGACCGCATTGTCTCAGTGTGGTATTCAGCCTCTCTGGTGTCAAGTCTGATTTTGGAAAAAAAAAAAAAAATCCAAAATCAGACAGAGTGTTGACACCAGAGAGGCTAAGACCGCATTGACTCAGTGCGGTATTCAGCCTCTCTGGTGTCAAGTCTGATTTTGGAAAAAAAAAAAAAATCCAAAATCAGACAGAGTGTTGACACCAGAGAGGCTAAGACCGCATTGACTCAGTGCGGTATTCAGCCTCTCTGGTGTCAAGTCTGATTTTGGAAAAAAAAAAAAAAATCCAAAATCAGACAGAGTGTTGACACCAGAGAGGCTAAGACCGCATTGACTCAGTGCGGTATTCAGCCTCTCTGGTGTCAAGTCTGATTTTGGAAAAAAAAAAAAAAAATCCAAAATCAGACAGAGTGTTGAGACCAGAGAGGCTAAGAGCGCATTGACTCAGTGCGGTATGCAGCCTCTCTGGTGTCAAGTCTGATTTTGGAAAAAAAAAAAAAAAAAAATCCAAAATCAGACAGAGTGTTGAGACCAGAGAGGCTAAGACCGCATTGACTCAGTGCGGTATTCAGCCTCTCTGGTGTCAAGTCTGATTTTGGAAAAAAAAAAAAAAAAATCCAAAATCAGACAGAGTGTTGAGACCAGAGAGGCTAAGACCGCATTGACTCAGTGCGGTATTCAGCCTCTCTGGTGTCAAGTCTGATTTTGGAAAAAAAAATCCAAAATCAGACAGAGTGTTGAGACCAGAGAGGCTAAGACCGCATTGACTCAGTGCGGTATTCAGCCTCTCTGGTGTCAAGTCTGATTTTGGAAAAAAAGAAAAAAAAAAATCCAAAATCAGACAGAGTGTTGAGACCAGAGAGGCTAAGACCGCATTGACTCAGTGCGGTATTCAGCCTCTCTGGTGTCAAGTCTGATTTTGAAAAAAAAAAAAAAAAAATCCAAAATCAGACAGAGTGTTGACACCAGAGAGGCTAAGACCGCATTGACTCAGTGCGGTATTCAGCCTCTCTGGTGTCAAGTCTGATTTTGGAAAAAAAAAAAAAAAATCCAAAATCAGACAGAGTGTTGAGACCAGAGAGGCTAAGACCGCATTGACTCAGTGCGGTATTCAGCCTCTCTGGTGTCAAGTCTGATTTTGGAAAAAAAAAAAAAAAATCCAAAATCAGACAGAGTGTTGACACCAGAGAGGCTAAGACCGCATTGACTCAGTGCGGTATTCAGCCTCTCTGGTGTCAAGTCTGATTTTGGAAAAAAAAAAAAAAAAAATCCAAAATCAGACAGAGTGTTGAGACCAGAGAGGCTAAGACCGCATTGACTCAGTGCGGTATTCAGCCTCTCTGGTGTCAAGTCTGATTTTGGAAAAAAAAAAAAAAAAATCCAAAATCAGACAGAGTGTTGAGACCAGAGAGGCTAAGACCGCATTGACTCAGTGCGGTATTCAGCCTCTCTGGTGTAAAGTCTGATTTTGGAAAAAAAAAAAAAAAAATCCAAAATCAGACAGAGTGTTGAGACCAGAGAGGCTAAGAGCGCATTGACTCAGTGCGGTATGCAGCCTCTCTGGTGTCAAGTCTGATTTTGGAAAAAAAAAAAAAAAAAAATCCAAAATCAGACAGAGTGTTGAGACCAGAGAGGCTAAGACCGCATTGACTCAGTGCGGTATTCAGCCTCTCTGGTGTCAAGTCTGATTTTGGAAAAAAAAAAAATCCAAAATCCAAAATCAGACAGAGTGTTGACACCAGAGAGGCTAAGACCGCATTGACTCAGTGCGGTATTCAGCCTCTCTGGTGTCAAGTCTGATTTTGGAAAAAAAAAAAATCCAAAATCAGACAGAGTGTTGACACCAGAGAGGCTAAGACCGCATTGACTCAGTGCGGTATTCAGCCTCTCTGGTGTCAAGTCTGATTTTGGAAAAAAAAAAAAAAAATCCAAAATCAGACAGAGTGTTGAGACCAGAGAGGCTAAGAGCGCATTGACTCAGTGCGGTATGCAGCCTCTCTGGTGTCAAGTCTGATTTTGGAAAAAAAAAAAAAAAAAAATCCAAAATCAGACAGAGTGTTGAGACCAGAGAGGCTAAGACCGCATTGACTCAGTGCGGTATTCAGCCTCTCTGGTGTCAAGTCTGATTTTGGAAAAAAAAAAAAAAAATCCAAAATCAGACAGAGTGTTGAGACCAGAGAGGCTAAGACCGCATTGACTCAGTGCGGTATTCAGCCTCTCTGGTGTCAAGTCTGATTTTGGAAAAAAAAATCCAAAATCAGACAGAGTGTTGAGACCAGAGAGGCTAAGACCGCATTGACTCAGTGCGGTATTCAGCCTCTCTGGTGTCAAGTCTGATTTTGGAAAAAAAGAAAAAAAAAAATCCAAAATCAGACAGAGTGTTGAGACCAGAGAGGCTAAGACCGCATTGACTCAGTGCGGTATTCAGCCTCTCTGGTGTCAAGTCTGATTTTGGAAAAAAAAAAAAAAAAAATCCAAAATCAGACAGAGTGTTGACACCAGAGAGGCTAAGACCGCATTGACTCAGTGCGGTATTCAGCCTCTCTGGTGTCAAGTCTGATTTTGGAAAAAAAAAAAAAAATCCAAAATCAGACAGAGTGTTGAGACCAGAGAGGCTAAGACCGCATTGACTCAGTGCGGTATTCAGCCTCTCTGGTGTCAAGTCTGATTTTGGAAAAAAAAAAAAAAAATCCAAAATCAGACAGAGTGTTGACACCAGAGAGGCTAAGACCGCATTGACTCAGTGCGGTATTCAGCCTCTCTGGTGTCAAGTCTGATTTTGGAAAAAAAAAAAAAAAAATCCAAAATCAGACAGAGTGTTGAGACCAGAGAGGCTAAGACCGCATTGACTCAGTGCGGTATTCAGCCTCTCTGGTGTCAAGTCTGATTTTGGAAAAAAAAAAAAAAAAATCCAAAATCAGACAGAGTGTTGAGACCAGAGAGGCTAAGACCGCATTGACTCAGTGCTGTATTCAGCCTCTCTGGTGTAAAGTCTGATTTTGGAAAAAAAAAAAAAAAAATCCAAAATCAGACAGAGTGTTGAGACCAGAGAGGCTAAGAGCGCATTGACTCAGTGCGGTATGCAGCCTCTCTGGTGTCAAGTCTGATTTTGGAAAAAAAAAAAAAAAATCCAAAATCCAAAATCAGACAGAGTGTTGAGACCAGAGAGGCTAAGACCGCATTGACTCAGTGCGGTATTCAGCCTCTCTGGTGTCAAGTCTGATTTTGGAAAAAAAAAAAATCCAAAATCCAAAATCAGACAGAGTGTTGACACCAGAGAGGCTAAGACCGCATTGACTCAGTGCGGTATTCAGCCTCTCTGGTGTCAAGTCTGATTTTGGAAAAAAAAAAATCCAAAATCAGACAGAGTGTTGACACCAGAGAGGCTAAGACCGCATTGACTCAGTGCGGTATTCAGCCTCTCTGGTGTCAAGTCTGATTTTGGAAAAAAAAAAAAAAAAAATCCAAAATCAGACAGAGTGTTGACACCAGAGAGGCTAAGACCGCATTGACTCAGTGCGGTATTCAGCCTCTCTGGTGTCAAGTCTGATTTTGGAAAAAAAAAAAAAAAATCCAAAATCAGACAGAGTGTTGAGACCAGAGAGGCTAAGAGCGCATTGACTCAGTGCGGTATGCAGCCTCTCTGGTGTCAAGTCTGATTTTGGAAAAAAAAAAAAAAAAAAATCCAAAATCAGACAGAGTGTTGACACCAGAGAGGCTAAGACCGCATTGACTCAGTGTGGTATTCAGCCTCTCTGGTGTCAAGTCTGATTTTGGAAAAAAAAAAAAAAAATCCAAAATCAGACAGAGTGTTGACACCAGAGAGGCTAAGACCGCATTGACTCAGTGCGGTATTCAGCCTCTCTGGTGTCAAGTCTGATTTTGGAAAAAAAAAAAAAAATCCAAAATCAGACAGAGTGTTGACACCAGAGAGGCTAAGACCGCATTGACTCAGTGCGGTATTCAGCCTCTCTGGTGTCAAGTCTGATTTTGGAAAAAAAAAAAAAATCCAAAATCAGACAGAGTGTTGAGACCAGAGAGGCTAAGACCGCATTGACTCAGTGCGGTATTCAGCCTCTCTGGTGTCAAGTCTGATTTTGGAAAAAAAAAAAAAAAAATCCAAAATCAGACAGAGTGTTGAGACCAGAGAGGCTAAGACCGCATTGACTCAGTGCGGTATTCAGCCTCTCTGGTGTAAAGTCTGATTTTGGAAAAAAAAAAAAAAAAATCCAAAATCAGACAGAGTGTTGAGACCAGAGAGGCTAAGAGCGCATTGACTCAGTGCGGTATGCAGCCTCTCTGGTGTCAAGTCTGATTTTGGAAAAAAAAAAAAAAAAAAATCCAAAATCAGACAGCGTGTTGAGACCAGAGAGGCTAAGACCGCATTGACTCAGTGCGGTATTCAGCCTCTCTGGTGTCAAGTCTGATTTTGGAAAAAAAAAAAATCCAAAATCCAAAATCAGACAGAGTGTTGACACCAGAGAGGCTAAGACCGCATTGACTCAGTGCGGTATTCAGCCTCTCTGGTGTCAAGTCTGATTTTGGAGAAAAAAAAAATCCAAAATCAGACAGAGTGTTGACACCAGAGAGGCTAAGACCGCATTGACTCAGTGCGGTATTCAGCCTCTCTGGTGTCAAGTCTGATTTTGGAAAAAAAAAAAAAAAAAATCCAAAATCAGACAGAGTGTTGACACCAGAGAGGCTAAGACCGCATTGACTCAGTGCGGTATTCAGCCTCTCTGGTGTCAAGTCTGATTTTGGAAAAAAAAAAAAAAAATCCAAAATCAGACAGAGTGTTGAGACCAGAGAGGCTAAGAGCGCATTGACTCAGTGCGGTATGCAGCCTCTCTTGTGTCAAGTCTGATTTTGGAAAAAAAAAAAAAAAAAAATCCAAAATCAGACAGAGTGTTGACACCAGAGAGGCTAAGACCGCATTGACTCAGTGTGGTATTCAGCCTCTCTGGTGTCAAGTCTGATTTTGGAAAAAAAATCCAAAATCCAAAATCAGACAGAGTGTTGACACCAGAGAGGCTAAGACCGCATTGACTCAGTGCGGTATTCAGCCTCTCTGGTGTCAAGTCTGATTTTGGAAAAAAAAAAAAAAAATCCAAAATCAGACAGAGTGTTGACACCAGAGAGGCTAAGACCGCATTGACTCAGTGCGGTATTCAGCCTCTCTGGTGTCAAGTATGATTTTGAAAAAAAAAAAAAAAAATCCAAAATCAGACAGAGTGTTGACACCAGAGAGGCTAAGACCGCATTGACTCAGTGCGGTATTCAGCCTCTCTGGTGTCAAGTCTGATTTTAGAAAAAAAAAAAAAAATCCAAAATCAGACAGAGTGTTGACACCAGAGAGGCTAAGACCGCATTGACTCAGTGCGGTATTCAGCCTCTCTGGTGTCAAGTCTGATTTTGGAAAAAAAAAAAAAAAATCCAAAATCAGACAGAGTGTTGAGACCAGAGAGGCTAAGAGCGCATTGACTCAGTGCGGTATGCAGCCTCTCTGGTGTCAAGTCTGATTTTGGAAAAAAAAAAAAAAAATCCAAAATCAGACAGAGTGTTGAGACCAGAGAGGCTAAGACCGCATTGACTCAGTGCGGTATTCAGCCTCTCTGGTGTCAAGTCTGATTTTGGAAAAAAAATCCAAAATCAGACAGAGTGTTGACACCAGAGAGGCTAAGACCGCATTGACTCAGTGCGGTATTCAGCCTCTCTGGTGTCAAGTCTGATTTTGGAAAAAAAAAAAAAAATCCAAAATCAGACAGAGTGTTGAGACCAGAGAGGCTAAGACCGCATTGACTCAGTGCGGTATTCAGCCTCTCTGGTGTCAAGTCTGATTTTGGAAAAAAAAAAAAAAAAATCCAAAATCAGACAGAGTGTTGAGACCAGAGAGGCTAAGACCGCATTGACTCAGTGCGGTATTCAGCCTCTCTGGTGTCAAGTCTGATTTTGGAAAAAAAAAAAAAAAAATCCAAAATCAGACAGAGTGTTGAGACCAGAGAGGCTAAGACCGCATTGACTCAGTGCGGTATTCAGCCTCTCTGGTGTAAAGTCTGATTTTGGAAAAAAAAAAAAAAAAATCCAAAATCAGACAGAGTGTTGAGACCAGAGAGGCTAAGAGCGCATTGACTCAGTGCGGTATGCAGCCTCTCTGGTGTCAAGTCTGATTTTGGAAAAAAAAAAAAAAAAAAATCCAAAATCAGACAGAGTGTTGAGACCAGAGAGGCTAAGACCGCATTGACTCAGTGCGGTATTCAGCCTCTCTGGTGTCAAGTCTGATTTTGGAAAAAAAAAAAATCCAAAATCCAAAATCAGACAGAGTGTTGACACCAGAGAGGCTAAGACCGCATTGACTCAGTGCGGTATTCAGCCTCTCTGGTGTCAAGTCTGATTTTAGAAAAAAAAAAAAAAATCAAAAATCAGACAGAGTGTTGACACCAGAGAGGCTAAGACCGCATTGACTCAGTGCGGTATTCAGCCTCTCTGGTGTCAAGTCTGATTTTGGAAAAAAAAAAAAAAAATCCAAAATCAGACAGAGTGTTGAGACCAGAGAGGCTAAGAGCGCATTGACTCAGTGCGGTATGCAGCCTCTCTGGTGTCAAGTCTGATTTTGGAAAAAAAAAAAAAAAATCCAAAATCAGACAGAGTGTTGAGACCAGAGAGGCTAAGACCGCATTGACTCAGTGCGGTATTCAGCCTCTCTGGTGTCAAGTCTGATTTTGGAAAAAAAAATCCAAAATCAGACAGAGTGTTGACACCAGAGAGGCTAAGACCGCATTGACTCAGTGCGGTATTCAGCCTCTCTGGTGTCAAGTCTGATTTTGGAAAAAAAAAAAAAAATCCAAAATCAGACAGAGTGTTGAGACCAGAGAGGCTAAGACCGCATTGACTCAGTGCGGTATTCAGCCTCTCTGGTGTCAAGTCTGATTTTGGAAAAAAAAAAAAAAAAATCCAAAATCAGACAGAGTGTTGAGACCAGAGAGGCTAAGACCGCATTGACTCAGTGCGGTATTCAGCCTCTCTGGTGTCAAGTCTGATTTTGGAAAAAAAAAAAAAAAAATCCAAAATCAGACAGAGTGTTGAGACCAGAGAGGCTAAGACCGCATTGACTCAGTGCGGTATTCAGCCTCTCTGGTGTAAAGTCTGATTTTGGAAAAAAAAAAAAAAAAATCCAAAATCAGACAGAGTGTTGAGACCAGAGAGGCTAAGAGCGCATTGACTCAGTGCGGTATGCAGCCTCTCTGGTGTCAAGTCTGATTTTGGAAAAAAAAAAAAAAAAAAATCCAAAATCAGACAGAGTGTTGAGACCAGAGAGGCTAAGACCGCATTGACTCAGTGCGGTATTCAGCCTCTCTGGTGTCAAGTCTGATTTTGGAAAAAAAAAAAATCCAAAATCCAAAATCAGACAGAGTGTTGACACCAGAGAGGCTAAGACCGCATTGACTCAGTGCGGTATTCAGCCTCTCTGGTGTCAAGTCTGATTTTGGAAAAAAAAAAAAAAAATCCAAAATCAGACAGAGTGTTGACACCAGAGAGGTTAAGACCGCATTGACTCAGTGCGGTATTCAGCCTCTCTGGTGTCAAGTATGATTTTGAAAAAAAAAAAAAAAAATCCAAAATCAGACAGAGTGTTGACACCAGAGAGGCTAAGACCGCATTGACTCAGTGCGGTATTCAGCCTCTCTGGTGTCAAGTCTGATTTTAGAAAAAAAAAAAAAAATCCAAAATCAGACAGAGTGTTGACACCAGAGAGGCTAAGACCGCATTGACTCAGTGCGGTATTCAGCCTCTCTGGTGTCAAGTCTGATTTTGGAAAAAAAAAAAAAAAATCCAAAATCAGACAGAGTGTTGAGACCAGAGAGGCTAAGAGCGCATTGACTCAGTGCGGTATGCAGCCTCTCTGGTGTCAAGTCTGATTTTGGAAAAAAAAAAAAAAAATCCAAAATCAGACAGAGTGTTGAGACCAGAGAGGCTAAGACCGCATTGACTCAGTGCGGTATTCAGCCTCTCTGGTGTCAAGTCTGATTTTGGAAAAAAAAATCCAAAATCAGACAGAGTGTTGACACCAGAGAGGCTAAGACCGCATTGACTCAGTGCGGTATTCAGCCTCTCTGGTGTCAAGTCTGATTTTGGAAAAAAAAAAAAAAATCCAAAATCAGACAGAGTGTTGAGACCAGAGAGGCTAAGACCGCATTGACTCAGTGCGGTATTCAGCCTCTCTGGTGTCAAGTCTGATTTTGGAAAAAAAAAAAAAAAAATCCAAAATCAGACAGAGTGTTGAGACCAGAGAGGCTAAGACCGCATTGACTCAGTGCGGTATTCAGCCTCTCTGGTGTCAAGTCTGATTTTGGAAAAAAAAAAAAAAAAAATCCAAAATCAGACAGAGTGTTGAGACCAGAGAGGCTAAGACCGCATTGACTCAGTGCGGTATTCAGCCTCTCTGGTGTAAAGTCTGATTTTGGAAAAAAAAAAAAAAAAATCCAAAATCAGACAGAGTGTTGAGACCAGAGAGGCTAAGAGCGCATTGACTCAGTGCGGTATGCAGCCTCTCTGGTGTCAAGTCTGATTTTGGAAAAAAAAAAAAAAAAAAATCCAAAATCAGACAGAGTGTTGAGACCAGAGAGGCTAAGACCGCATTGACTCAGTGCGGTATTCAGCCTCTCTGGTGTCAAGTCTGATTTTGGAAAAAAAAAAAATCCAAAATCCAAAATCAGACAGAGTGTTGACACCAGAGAGGCTAAGACCGCATTGACTCAGTGCGGTATTCAGCCTCTCTGGTGTCAAGTCTGATTTTAGAAAAAAAAAAAAAATCAAAAATCAGACAGAGTGTTGACACCAGAGAGGCTAAGACCGCATTGACTCAGTGCGGTATTCAGCCTCTCTGGTGTCAAGTCTGATTTTGGAAAAAAAAAAAAAAAATCCAAAATCAGACAGAGTGTTGAGACCAGAGAGGCTAAGAGCGCATTGACTCAGTGCGGTATGCAGCCTCTCTGGTGTCAAGTCTGATTTTGGAAAAAAAAAAAAAAAATCCAAAATCAGACAGAGTGTTGAGACCAGAGAGGCTAAGACCGCATTGACTCAGTGCGGTATTCAGCCTCTCTGGTGTCAAGTCTGATTTTGGAAAAAAAATCCAAAATCAGACAGAGTGTTGACACCAGAGAGGCTAAGACCGCATTGACTCAGTGCGGTATTCAGCCTCTCTGGTGTCAAGTCTGATTTTGGAAAAAAAAAAAAAAATCCAAAATCAGACAGAGTGTTGAGACCAGAGAGGCTAAGACCGCATTGACTCAGTGCGGTATTCAGCCTCTCTGGTGTCAAGTCTGATTTTGGAAAAAAAAAAAAAAAAATCCAAAATCAGACAGAGTGTTGAGACCAGAGAGGCTAAGACCGCATTGACTCAGTGCGGTATTCAGCCTCTCTGGTGTCAAGTCTGATTTTGGAAAAAAAAAAAAAAAAATCCAAAATCAGACAGAGTGTTGAGACCAGAGAGGCTAAGACCGCATTGACTCAGTGCGGTATTCAGCCTCTCTGGTGTAAAGTCTGATTTTGGAAAAAAAAAAAAAAAAATCCAAAATCAGACAGAGTGTTGAGACCAGAGAGGCTAAGAGCGCATTGACTCAGTGCGGTATGCAGCCTCTCTGGTGTCAAGTCTGATTTTGGAAAAAAAAAAAAAAAAAAATCCAAAATCAGACAGAGTGTTGAGACCAGAGAGGCTAAGACCGCATTGACTCAGTGCGGTATTCAGCCTCTCTGGTGTCAAGTCTGATTTTGGAAAAAAAAAAAATCCAAAATCCAAAATCAGACAGAGTGTTGACACCAGAGAGGCTAAGACCGCATTGACTCAGTGCGGTATTCAGCCTCTCTGGTGTCAAGTCTGATTTTAGAAAAAAAAAAAAAAATCCAAAATCAGACAGAGTGTTGACACCAGAGAGGCTAAGACCGCATTGACTCAGTGCGGTATTCAGCCTCTCTGGTGTCAAGTCTGATTTTGGAAAAAAAAAAAAAAAATCCAAAATCAGACAGAGTGTTGAGACCAGAGAGGCTAAGAGCGCATTGACTCAGTGCGGTATGCAGCCTCTCTGGTGTCAAGTCTGATTTTGGAAAAAAAAAAAAAAAATCCAAAATCAGACAGAGTGTTGAGACCAGAGAGGCTAAGACCGCATTGACTCAGTGCAGTATTCAGCCTCTCTGGTGTCAAGTCTGATTTTGGAAAAAAAAATCCAAAATCAGACAGAGTGTTGACACCAGAGAGGCTAAGACCGCATTGACTCAGTGCGGTATTCAGCCTCTCTGGTGTCAAGTCTGATTTTGGAAAAAAAAAAAAAAATCCAAAATCAGACAGAGTGTTGAGACCAGAGAGGCTAAGACCGCATTGACTCAGTGCGGTATTCAGCCTCTCTGGTGTCAAGTCTGATTTTGGAAAAAAAAAAAAAAAAATCCAAAATCAGACAGAGTGTTGAGACCAGAGAGGCTAAGACCGCATTGACTCAGTGCGGTTTTCAGCCTCTCTGGTGTCAAGTCTGATTTTGGAAAAAAAAAAAAAAAAATCCAAAATCAGACAGAGTGTTGAGACCAGAGAGGCTAAGACCGCATTGACTCAGTGCGGTATTCAGCCTCTCTGGTGTAAAGTCTGATTTTGGAAAAAAAAAAAAAAAAATCCAAAATCAGACAGAGTGTTGAGACCAGAGAGGCTAAGAGCGCATTGACTCAGTGCGGTATGCAGCCTCTCTGGTGTCAAGTCTGATTTTGGAAAAAAAAAAAATCCAAAATCCAAAATCAGACAGAGTGTTGAGACCAGAGAGGCTAAGACCGCATTGACTCAGTGCGGTATTCAGCCTCTCTGGTGTCAAGTCTGATTTTGGAAAAAAAAAAAATCCAAAATCCAAAATCAGACAGAGTGTTGACACCAGAGAGGCTAAGACCGCATTGACTCAGTGCGGTATTCAGCCTCTCTGGTGTCAAGTCTGATTTTGGAGAAAAAAAAAAATCCAAAATCAGACAGAGTGTTGACACCAGAGAGGCTAAGACCGCATTGACTCAGTGCGGTATTCAGCCTCTCTGGTGTCAAGTCTGATTTTGGAAAAAAAAAAAAAAAAAATCCAAAATCAGACAGAGTGTTGACACCAGAGAGGCTAAGACCGCATTGACTCAGTGCGGTATGCAGCCTCTCTGGTGTCAAGTCTGATTTTGGAAAAAAAAAAAAAAAAAAATCCAAAATCAGACAGAGTGTTGACACCAGAGAGGCTAAGACCGCATTGACTCAGTGCGGTATTCAGCCTCTCTGGTGTCAAGTCTGATTTTGGAAAAAAAAAAAAAAATCCAAAATCAGACAGAGTGTTGACACCAGAGAGGCTAAGACCGCATTGACTCAGTGCGGTATTCAGCATCTCTGGTGTCAAGTCTGATTTTGAAAAAAAAAAAAAAAAATCCAAAATCAGACAGAGTGTTGACACCAGAGAGGCTAAGACCGCATTGACTCAGTGCGGTATTCAGCCTCTCTGGTGTCAAGTCTGATTTTGGAAAAAAAATAAAATAAATCCAAAATCAGACAGAGTGTTGACACCAGAGAGGCTAAGACCGCATTGACTCAGTGCGGTATTCAGCCTCTCTTGTGTCAAGTCTGATTTTGTAAAAAAAAAAAAAATCCAAAATCAGACAGAGTGTTAACACCAGAGAGGCTAAGACCGCATTCACTCAGTGCGGTATTCAGCCTCTCTGGTGTCAAGTCTGATTTTGGAAAAAAAAAAAAAAAATCCAAAATCAGACAGAGTGTTGAGACCAGAGAGGCTAAGACCGCATTGACTCAGTGCGGTATTCAGCCTCTCTGGTGTCAAGTCTGATTTTGGAAAAAAAAAAAAAAAAATCCAAAATCAGACAGAGTGTTGAGACCAGAGAGGCTAAGACCGCATTGACTCAGTGCGGTATTCAGCCTCTCTGGTGTCAAGTCTGATTTTGGAAAAAAAAAAAATCCAAAATCAGACAGAGTGTTGACACCAGAGAGGCTAAGACCGCATTGACTCAGTGCGGTATTCAGCCTCTCTGGTGTCAAGTCTGATTTTGGAAAAAAAAAAAAAAAAAATCCAAAATCAGACAGAGTGTTGACACCAGAGAGGCTAAGACCGCATTGACTCAGTGCGGTATTCAGCCTCTCTGGTGTCAAGTCTGATTTTGGAAAAAAAAAAAAAAAAAAATCCAAAATCAGACAGAGTGTTGAGACCAGAGAGGCTAAGAGCGCATTGACTCAGTGCGGTATGCAGCCTCTCTGGTGTCAAGTCTGATTTTGGAAAAAAAAAAAAAAAAAAATCCAAAATCAGACAGAGTGTTGACACCAGAGAGGCTAAGACCGCATTGACTCAGTGTGGTATTCAGCCTCTCTGGTGTCAAGTCTGATTTTGGAAAAAAAAAAAAAAAATCCAAAATCAGACAGAGTGTTGACACCAGAGAGGCTAAGACCGCATTGACTCAGTGCGGTATTCAGCCTCTCTGGTGTCAAGTCTGATTTTGGAAAAAAAAAAAAAAATCAAAAATCAGACAGAGTGTTGACACCAGAGAGGCTAAGACCGCATTGACTCAGTGCGGTATTCAGCCTCTCTGGTGTCAAGTCTGATTTTGGAAAAAAAAAAAAAAAATCCAAAATCAGACAGAGTGTTGACACCAGAGAGGCTAAGACCGCATTGACTCAGTGCGGTATTCAGCCTCTCTGGTGTCAAGTCTGATTTTGGAAAAAAAAAAAAAAAAATCCAAAATCAGACAGAGTGTTGACACCAGAGAGGCTAAGACCGCATTGACTCAGTGCGGTATTCAGCCTCTCTGGTGTCAAGTCTGATTTTGGAAAAAAAAAAAAAAAAAAATCCAAAATCAGACAGAGTGTTGACACCAGAGAGGCTAAGACCGCATTGACTCAGTGCGGTATTCAGCCTCTCTGGTGTCAAGTCTGATTTTGGAAAAAAAAAAAAAATCCAAAATCAGACAGAGTGTTGACACCAGAGAGGCTAAGACCGCATTGACTCAGTGCGGTATTCAGCCTCTCTGGTGTCAAGTCTGATTTTGGAAAAAAAAAAAAAAAAATCCAAAATCAGACAGAGTGTTGAGACCAGAGAGGCTAAGACCGCATTGACTCAGTGCGGTATTCAGCCTCTCTGGTGTCAAGTCTGATTTTGGAAAAAAAAAAAAAAAAATCCAAAATCAGACAGAGTGTTGAGACCAGAGAGGCTAAGACCGCATTGACTCAGTGCGGTATTCAGCCTCTCTGGTGTAAAGTCTGATTTTGGAAAAAAAAAAAAAAAAATCCAAAATCAGACAGAGTGTTGAGACCAGAGAGGCTAAGAGCGCATTGACTCAGTGCGGTATGCAGCCTCTCTGGTGTCAAGTCTGATTTTGGAAAAAAAAAAAATCCAAAATCCAAAATCAGACAGAGTGTTGACACCAGAGAGGCTAAGACCGCATTGACTCAGTGCGGTATTCAGCCTCTCTGGTGTCAAGTCTGATTTTGGAGAAAAAAAAAATCCAAAATCAGACAGAGTGTTGACACCAGAGAGGCTAAGACCGCATTGACTCAGTGCGGTATTCAGCCTCTCTGGTGTCAAGTCTGATTTTGGAAAAAAAAAAAAAAAAAATCCAAAATCAGACAGAGTGTTGACACCAGAGAGGCTAAGACCGCATTGACTCAGTGCGGTATTCAGCCTCTCTGGTGTCAAGTCTGATTTTGGAAAAAAAAAATAATAATCCAAAATCAGACAGAGTGTTGAGACCAGAGAGGCTAAGAGCGCATTGACTCAGTGCGGTATGCAGCCTCTCTGGTGTCAAGTCTGATTTTGGAAAAAAAAAAAAAAAAAATCCAAAATCAGACAGAGTGTTGACACCAGAGAGGCTAAGACCGCATTGACTCAGTGTGGTATTCAGCCTCTCTGGTGTCAAGTCTGATTTTGGAAAAAAAAAAAAAAATCCAAAATCAGACAGAGTGTTGACACCAGAGAGGCTAAGACCGCATTGACTCAGTGCGGTATTCAGCCTCTCTGGTGTCAAGTCTGATTTTGGAAAAAAAAAAAAAAATCCAAAATCAGACAGAGTGTTGACACCAGAGAGGCTAAGACCGCATTGACTCAGTGCGGTATTCAGCCTCTCTGGTGTCAAGTCTGATTTTGAAAAAAAAAAAAAAAAATCCAAAATCAGACAGAGTGTTGACACCAGAGAGGCTAAGACCGCATTGACTCAGTGCGGTATTCAGCCTCTCTGGTGTCAAGTCTGATTTTGGAAAAAAAATAAAATAAATCCAAAATCAGACAGAGTGTTGACACCAGAGAGGCTAAGACCGCATTGACTCAGTGCGGTATTCAGCCTCTCTTGTGTCAAGTCTGATTTTGTAAAAAAAAAAAAAATCCAAAATCAGACAGAGTGTTAACACCAGAGAGGCTAAGACCGCATTCACTCAGTGCGGTATTCAGCCTCTCTGGTGTCAAGTCTGATTTTGGAAAAAAAAAAAAAAAATCCAAAATCAGACAGAGTGTTGAGACCAGAGAGGCTAAGACCGCATTGACTCAGTGCGGTATTCAGCCTCTCTGGTGTCAAGTCTGATTTTGGAAAAAAAAAAAAAAAAATCCAAAATCAGACAGAGTGTTGAGACCAGAGAGGCTAAGACCGCATTGACTCAGTGCGGTATTCAGCCTCTCTGGTGTCAAGTCTGATTTTGGAAAAAAAAAAATCCAAAATCAGACAGAGTGTTGACACCAGAGAGGCTAAGACCGCATTGACTCAGTGCGGTATTCAGCCTCTCTGGTGTCAAGTCTGATTTTGGAAAAAAAAAAAAAAAAATCCAAAATCAGACAGAGTGTTGACACCAGAGAGGCTAAGACCGCATTGACTCAGTGCGGTATTCAGCCTCTCTGGTGTCAAGTCTGATTTTGGAAAAAAAAAAAAAAAATCCAAAATCAGACAGAGTGTTGAGACCAGAGAGGCTAAGAGCGCATTGACTCAGTGCGGTATGCAGCCTCTCTGGTGTCAAGTCTGATTTTGGAAAAAAAAAAAAAAAAAAATCCAAAATCAGACAGAGTGTTGACACCAGAGAGGCTAAGACCGCATTGACTCAGTGTGGTATTCAGCCTCTCTGGTGTCAAGTCTGATTTTGGAAAAAAAAAAAAAAATCCAAAATCAGACAGAGTGTTGACACCAGAGAGGCTAAGACCGCATTGACTCAGTGCGGTATTCAGCCTCTCTGGTGTCAAGTCTGATTTTGGAAAAAAAAAAAAAAAATCCAAAATCAGACAGAGTGTTGAGACCAGAGAGGCTAAGAGCGCATTGACTCAGTGCGGTATGCAGCCTCTCTGGTGTCAAGTCTGATTTTGGAAAAAAAAAAAAAAAAAAATCCAAAATCAGACAGAGTGTTGACACCAGAGAGGCTAAGACCGCATTGACTCAGTGTGGTATTCAGCCTCTCTGGTGTCAAGTCTGATTTTGGAAAAAAAAAAAAAAATCCAAAATCAGACAGAGTGTTGACACCAGAGAGGCTAAGACCGCATTGACTCAGTGCGGTATTCAGCCTCTCTGGTGTCAAGTCTGATTTTGGAAAAAAAAAAAAAAATCCAAAATCAGACAGAGTGTTGACACCAGAGAGGCTAAGACCGCATTGACTCAGTGCGGTATTCAGCCTCTCTGGTGTCAAGTCTGATTTTGAAAAAAAAAAAAAAAAATCCAAAATCAGACAGAGTGTTGACACCAGAGAGGCTAAGACCGCATTGACTCAGTGCGGTATTCAGCCTCTCTGGTGTCAAGTCTGATTTTGGAAAAAAAATAAAATAAATCCAAAATCAGACAGAGTGTTGACACCAGAGAGGCTAAGACCGCATTGACTCAGTGCGGTATTCAGCCTCTCTTGTGTCAAGTCTGATTTTGTAAAAAAAAAAAAAATCCAAAATCAGACAGAGTGTTAACACCAGAGAGGCTAAGACCGCATTCACTCAGTGCGGTATTCAGCCTCTCTGGTGTCAAGTCTGATTTTGGAAAAAAAAAAAAAAAATCCAAAATCAGACAGAGTGTTGAGACCAGAGAGGCTAAGACCGCATTGACTCAGTGCGGTATTCAGCCTCTCTGGTGTCAAGTCTGATTTTGGAAAAAAAAAAAAAAAAATCCAAAATCAGACAGAGTGTTGAGACCAGAGAGGCTAAGACCGCATTGACTCAGTGCGGTATTCAGCCTCTCTGGTGTCAAGTCTGATTTTGGAAAAAAAAAAATCCAAAATCAGACAGAGTGTTGACACCAGAGAGGCTAAGACCGCATTGACTCAGTGCGGTATTCAGCCTCTCTGGTGTCAAGTCTGATTTTGGAAAAAAAAAAAAAAAAAATCCAAAATCAGACAGAGTGTTGACACCAGAGAGGCTAAGACCGCATTGACTCAGTGCGGTATTCAGCCTCTCTGGTGTCAAGTCTGATTTTGGAAAAAAAAAAAAAAAATCCAAAATCAGACAGAGTGTTGAGACCAGAGAGGCTAAGAGCGCATTGACTCAGTGCGGTATGCAGCCTCTCTGGTGTCAAGTCTGATTTTGGAAAAAAAAAAAAAAAAAAATCCAAAATCAGACAGAGTGTTGACACCAGAGAGGCTAAGACCGCATTGACTCAGTGTGGTATTCAGCCTCTCTGGTGTCAAGTCTGATTTTGGAAAAAAAAAAAAAATCCAAAATCAGACAGAGTGTTGACACCAGAGAGGCTAAGACCGCATTGACTCAGTGCGGTATTCAGCCTCTCTGGTGTCAAGTCTGATTTTGGAAAAAAAAAAAAAAAATCCAAAATCAGACAGAGTGTTGACACCAGAGAGGCTAAGACCGCATTGACTCAGTGCGGTATTCAGCATCTCTGGTGTCAAGTCTGATTTTGAAAAAAAAAAAAAAAAATCCAAAATCAGACAGAGTGTTGACACCAGAGAGGCTAAGACCGCATTGACTCAGTGCGGTATTCAGCCTCTCTGGTGTCAAGTCTGATTTTGGAAAAAAAATAAAATAAATCCAAAATCAGACAGAGTGTTGACACCAGAGAGGCTAAGACCGCATTGACTCAGTGCGGTATTCAGCCTCTCTTGTGTCAAGTCTGATTTTGTAAAAAAAAAAAAAATCCAAAATCAGACAGAGTGTTAACACCAGAGAGGCTAAGACCGCATTCACTCAGTGCGGTATTCAGCCTCTCTGGTGTCAAGTCTGATTTTGGAAAAAAAAAAAAAAAATCCAAAATCAGACAGAGTGTTGAGACCAGAGAGGCTAAGACCGCATTGACTCAGTGCGGTATTCAGCCTCTCTGGTGTCAAGTCTGATTTTGGAAAAAAAAAAAAAAAAATCCAAAATCAGACAGAGTGTTGAGACCAGAGAGGCTAAGACCGCATTGACTCAGTGCGGTATTCAGCCTCTCTGGTGTCAAGTCTGATTTTGGGAAAAAAAAAATCCAAAATCAGACAGAGTGTTGACACCAGAGAGGCTAAGACCGCATTGACTCAGTGCGGTATTCAGCCTCTCTGGTGTCAAGTCTGATTTTTGAAAAAAAAAAAAAAAAAATCCAAAATCAGACAGAGTGTTGACACCAGAGAGGCTAAGACCGCATTGACTCAGTGCGGTATTCAGCCTCTCTGGTGTCAAGTCTGATTTTGGAAAAAAAAAAAAAAAAATCCAAAATCAGACAGAGTGTTGAGACCAGAGAGGCTAAGAGCGCATTGACTCAGTGCGGTATGCAGCCTCTCTGGTGTCAAGTCTGATTTTGGAAAAAAAAAAAAAAAAAAATCCAAAATCAGACAGAGTGTTGACACCAGAGAGGCTAAGACCGCATTGACTCAGTGTGGTATTCAGCCTCTCTGGTGTCAAGTCTGATTTTGGAAAAAAAAAAAAAAATCCAAAATCAGACAGAGTGTTGACACCAGAGAGGCTAAGACCGCATTGACTCAGTGCGGTATTCAGCCTCTCTGGTGTCAAGTCTGATTTTGGAAAAAAAAAAAAAAATCAAAAATCAGACAGAGTGTTGACACCAGAGAGGCTAAGACCGCATTGACTCAGTGCGGTATTCAGCCTCTCTGGTGTCAAGTCTGATTTTGGAAAAAAAAAAAAAAAATCCAAAATCAGACAGAGTGTTGACACCAGAGAGGCTAAGACCGCATTGACTCAGTGCGGTATTCAGCCTCTCTGGTGTCAAGTCTGATTTTGGAAAAAAAAAAAAAAAAATCCAAAATCAGACAGAGTGTTGACACCAGAGAGGCTAAGACCGCATTGACTCAGTGCGGTATTCAGCCTCTCTGGTGTCAAGTCTGATTTTGGAAAAAAAAAAAAAAAAAAAAATCCAAAATCAGACAGAGTGTTGACACCAGAGAGGCTAAGACCGCATTGACTCAGTGCGGTATTCAGCCTCTCTGGTGTCAAGTCTGATTTTGGAAAAAAAAAAAAATACAAAATCAGACAGAGTGTTGACACCAGAGAGGCTAAAACCGCATTGACTCAGTGCGGTATTCAGCCTCTCTGGTGTCAAGTCTGATTTTGGAAAAAAAAAAAAAAAAATCCAAAATCAGACAGAGTGTTGAGACCAGAGAGGCTAAGACCGCATTGACTCAGTGCGGTATTCAGCCTCTCTGGTGTCAAGTCTGATTTTGGAAAAAAAAAAAAAAAAAAATCCAAAATCAGACAGAGTGTTGACACCAGAGAGGCTAAGACCGCATTGACTCAGTGCGGTATTCAGCCTCTCTGGTGTCAAGTCTGATTTTGGAAAAAAAAAAAAAATCCAAAATCAGACAGAGTGTTGACACCAGAGAGGCTAAGACCGCATTGACTCAGTGCGGTATTCAGCCTCTCTGGTGTCAAGTCTGATTTTGGAAAAAAAAAAAAAAAAAAATCCAAAATCAGACAGAGTGTTGAGACCAGAGAGGCTAAGACCGCATTGACTCAGTGCGGTATTCAGCCTCTCTGGTGTAAAGTCTGATTTTGGAAAAAAAAAAAAAAAAATCCAAAATCAGACAGAGTGTTGAGACCAGAGAGGCTAAGAGCGCATTGACTCAGTGCGGTATGCAGCCTCTCTGGTGTCAAGTCTGATTTTGGAAAAAAAAAAAAAAAAAAATCCAAAATCAGACAGAGTGTTGAGACCAGAGAGGCTAAGACCGCATTGACTCAGTGCGGTATTCAGCCTCTCTGGTGTCAAGTCTGATTTTGGAAAAAAAAAAAATCCAAAATCCAAAATCAGACAGAGTGTTGACACCAGAGAGGCTAAGACCGCATTGACTCAGTGCGGTATTCAGCCTCTCTGGTGTCAAGTCTGATTTTGGAGAAAAAAAAAATCCAAAATCAGACAGAGTGTTGACACCAGAGAGGCTAAGACCGCATTGACTCAGTGCGGTATTCAGCCTCTCTGGTGTCAAGTCTGATTTTGGAAAAAAAAAAAAAAAAAATCCAAAATCAGACAGAGTGTTGACACCAGAGAGGCTAAGACCGCATTGACTCAGTGCGGTATTCAGCCTCTCTGGTGTCAAGTCTGATTTTGGAAAAAAAAAATAATAATCCAAAATCAGACAGAGTGTTGAGACCAGAGAGGCTAAGAGCGCATTGACTCAGTGCGGTATGCAGCCTCTCTGGTGTCAAGTCTGATTTTGGAAAAAAAAAAAAAAAAAATCCAAAATCAGACAGAGTGTTGACACCAGAGAGGCTAAGACCGCATTGACTCAGTGTGGTATTCAGCCTCTCTGGTGTCAAGTCTGATTTTGGAAAAAAAAAAAAAAATCCCAAATCAGACAGAGTGTTGACACCAGAGAGGCTAAGACCGCATTGACTCAGTGCGGTATTCAGCCTCTCTGGTGTCAAGTCTGATTTTGGAAAAAAAAAAAAAAAATCCAAAATCAGACAGAGTGTTGACACCAGAGAGGCTAAGACCGCATTGACTCAGTGCGGTATTCAGCCTCTCTGGTGTCAAGTCTGATTTTGAAAAAAAAAAAAAAAAATCCAAAATCAGACAGAGTGTTGACACCAGAGAGGCTAAGACCGCATTGACTCAGTGCGGTATTCAGCCTCTCTGGTGTCAAGTCTGATTTTGGAAAAAAAAATAAATAAATCCAAAATCAGACAGAGTGTTGACACCAGAGAGGCTAAGACCGCATTGACTCAGTGCGGTATTCAGCCTCTCTTGTGTCAAGTCTGATTTTGTAAAAAAAAAAAAAATCCAAAATCAGACAGAGTGTTAACACCAGAGAGGCTAAGACCGCATTCACTCAGTGCGGTATTCAGCCTCTCTGGTGTCAAGTCTGATTTTGGAAAAAAAAAAAAAAAATCCAAAATCAGACAGAGTGTTGAGACCAGAGAGGCTAAGACCGCATTGACTCAGTGCGGTATTCAGCCTCTCTGGTGTCAAGTCTGATTTTGGAAAAAAAAAAAAAAAAATCCAAAATCAGACAGAGTGTTGAGACCAGAGAGGCTAAGACCGCATTGACTCAGTGCGGTATTCAGCCTCTCTGGTGTCAAGTCTGATTTTGGAGAAAAAAAAAATCCAAAATCAGACAGAGTGTTGACACCAGAGAGGCTAAGACCGCATTGACTCAGTGCGGTATTCAGCCTCTCTGGTGTCAAGTCTGATTTTGGAAAAAAAAAAAAAAAAATCCAAAATCAGACAGAGTGTTGACACCAGAGAGGCTAAGACCGCATTGACTCAGTGCGGTATTCAGCCTCTCTGGTGTCAAGTCTGATTTTGGAAAAAAAAAAAAAAAATCCAAAATCAGACAGAGTGTTGAGACCAGAGAGGCTAAGAGCGCATTGACTCAGTGCGGTATGCAGCCTCTCTGGTGTCAAGTCTGATTTTGGAAAAAAAAAAAAAAAAAAATCCAAAATCAGACAGAGTGTTGACACCAGAGAGGCTAAGACCGCATTGACTCAGTGTGGTATTCAGCCTCTCTGGTGTCAAGTCTGATTTTGGAAAAAAAAAAAAAAAATCCAAAATCAGACAGAGTGTTGACACCAGAGAGGCTAAGACCGCATTGACTCAGTGCGGTATTCAGCCTCTCTGGTGTCAAGTCTGATTTTGGAAAAAAAAAAAAAAAATCCAAAATCAGACAGAGTGTTGAGACCAGAGAGGCTAAGAGCGCATTGACTCAGTGCGGTATGCAGCCTCTCTGGTGTCAAGTCTGATTTTGGAAAAAAAAAAAAAAAAAAATCCAAAATCAGACAGAGTGTTGACACCAGAGAGGCTAAGACCGCATTGACTCAGTGTGGTATTCAGCCTCTCTGGTGTCAAGTCTGATTTTGGAAAAAAAAAAAAAAAATCCAAAATCAGACAGAGTGTTGACACCAGAGAGGCTAAGACCGCATTGACTCAGTGCGGTATTCAGCCTCTCTGGTGTCAAGTCTGATTTTGGAAAAAAAAAAAAAAATCCAAAATCAGACAGAGTGTTGACACCAGAGAGGCTAAGACCGCATTGACTCAGTGCGGTATTCAGCCTCTCTGGTGTCAAGTCTGATTTTGAAAAAAAAAAAAAAAAATCCAAAATCAGACAGAGTGTTGACACCAGAGAGGCTAAGACCGCATTGACTCAGTGCGGTATTCAGCCTCTCTGGTGTCAAGTCTGATTTTGGAAAAAAAATAAAATAAATCCAAAATCAGACAGAGTGTTGACACCAGAGAGGCTAAGACCGCATTGACTCAGTGCGGTATTCAGCCTCTCTTGTGTCAAGTCTGATTTTGTAAAAAAAAAAAAAATCCAAAATCAGACAGAGTGTTAACACCAGAGAGGCTAAGACCGCATTCACTCAGTGCGGTATTCAGCCTCTCTGGTGTCAAGTCTGATTTTGGAAAAAAAAAAAAAAAATCCAAAATCAGACAGAGTGTTGAGACCAGAGAGGCTAAGACCGCATTGACTCAGTGCGGTATTCAGCCTCTCTGGTGTCAAGTCTGATTTTGGAAAAAAAAAAAAAAAAATCCAAAATCAGACAGAGTGTTGAGACCAGAGAGGCTAAGACCGCATTGACTCAGTGCGGTATTCAGCCTCTCTGGTGTCAAGTCTGATTTTGGAAAAAAAAAAATCCAAAATCAGACAGAGTGTTGACACCAGAGAGGCTAAGACCGCATTGACTCAGTGCGGTATTCAGCCTCTCTGGTGTCAAGTCTGATTTTGGAAAAAAAAAAAAAAAAAATCCAAAATCAGACAGAGTGTTGACACCAGAGAGGCTAAGACCGCATTGACTCAGTGCGGTATTCAGCCTCTCTGGTGTCAAGTCTGATTTTGGAAAAAAAAAAAAAAAATCCAAAATCAGACAGAGTGTTGAGACCAGAGAGGCTAAGAGCGCATTGACTCAGTGCGGTATGCAGCCTCTCTGGTGTCAAGTCTGATTTTGGAAAAAAAAAAAAAAAAAATCCAAAATCAGACAGAGTGTTGACACCAGAGAGGCTAAGACCGCATTGACTCAGTGTGGTATTCAGCCTCTCTGGTGTCAAGTCTGATTTTGGAAAAAAAAAAAAAAAATCCAAAATCAGACAGAGTGTTGACACCAGAGAGGCTAAGACCGCATTGACTCAGTGCGGTATTCAGCCTCTCTGGTGTCAAGTCTGATTTTGGAAAAAAAAAAAAAAAATCCAAAATCAGACAGAGTGTTGACACCAGAGAGGCTAAGACCGCATTGACTCAGTGCGGTATTCAGCCTCTCTGGTGTCAAGTCTGATTTTGAAAAAAAAAAAAAAAAATCCAAAATCAGACAGAGTGTTGACACCAGAGAGGCTAAGACCGCATTGACTCAGTGCGGTATTCAGCCTCTCTGGTGTCAAGTCTGATTTTGGAAAAAAAAAAAAAAAAATCCAAAATCAGACAGAGTGTTGACACCAGAGAGGCTAAGACCGCATTGACTCAGTGCGGTATTCAGCCTCTCTGGTGTCAAGTCTGATTTTGGAAAAAAAAAAAAAAAATCCAAAATCAGACAGAGTGTTGAGACCAGAGAGGCTAAGAGCGCATTGACTCAGTGCGGTATGCAGCCTCTCTGGTGTCAAGTCTGATTTTGGAAAAAAAAAAAAAAAAAAATCCAAAATCAGACAGAGTGTTGACACCAGAGAGGCTAAGACCGCATTGACTCAGTGTGGTATTCAGCCTCTCTGGTGTCAAGTCTGATTTTGGAAAAAAAAAAAAAAATCCAAAATCAGACAGAGTGTTGACACCAGAGAGGCTAAGACCGCATTGACTCAGTGCGGTATTCAGCCTCTCTGGTGTCAAGTCTGATTTTGGAAAAAAAAAAAAAAAATCCAAAATCAGACAGAGTGTTGAGACCAGAGAGGCTAAGAGCGCATTGACTCAGTGCGGTATGCAGCCTCTCTGGTGTCAAGTCTGATTTTGGAAAAAAAAAAAAAAAAAAATCCAAAATCAGACAGAGTGTTGACACCAGAGAGGCTAAGACCGCATTGACTCAGTGTGGTATTCAGCCTCTCTGGTGTCAAGTCTGATTTTGGAAAAAAAAAAAAAAATCCAAAATCAGACAGAGTGTTGACACCAGAGAGGCTAAGACCGCATTGACTCAGTGCGGTATTCAGCCTCTCTGGTGTCAAGTCTGATTTTGGAAAAAAAAAAAAAAATCCAAAATCAGACAGAGTGTTGACACCAGAGAGGCTAAGACCGCATTGACTCAGTGCGGTATTCAGCCTCTCTGGTGTCAAGTCTGATTTTGAAAAAAAAAAAAAAAAATCCAAAATCAGACAGAGTGTTGACACCAGAGAGGCTAAGACCGCATTGACTCAGTGCGGTATTCAGCCTCTCTGGTGTCAAGTCTGATTTTGGAAAAAAAATAAAATAAATCCAAAATCAGACAGAGTGTTGACACCAGAGAGGCTAAGACCGCATTGACTCAGTGCGGTATTCAGCCTCTCTTGTGTCAAGTCTGATTTTGTAAAAAAAAAAAAAATCCAAAATCAGACAGAGTGTTAACACCAGAGAGGCTAAGACCGCATTCACTCAGTGCGGTATTCAGCCTCTCTGGTGTCAAGTCTGATTTTGGAAAAAAAAAAAAAAAAATCCAAAATCAGACAGAGTGTTGAGACCAGAGAGGCTAAGACCGCATTGACTCAGTGCGGTATTCAGCCTCTCTGGTGTCAAGTCTGATTTTGGAAAAAAAAAAAAAAAAATCCAAAATCAGACAGAGTGTTGAGACCAGAGAGGCTAAGACCGCATTGACTCAGTGCGGTATTCAGCCTCTCTGGTGTCAAGTCTGATTTTGGAAAAAAAAAAAATCCAAAATCAGACAGAGTGTTGACACCAGAGAGGCTAAGACCGCATTGACTCAGTGCGGTATTCAGCCTCTCTGGTGTCAAGTCTGATTTTGGAAAAAAAAAAAAAAAAAATCCAAAATCAGACAGAGTGTTGACACCAGAGAGGCTAAGACCGCATTGACTCAGTGCGGTATTCAGCCTCTCTGGTGTCAAGTCTGATTTTGGAAAAAAAAAAAAAAAAATCCAAAATCAGACAGAGTGTTGAGACCAGAGAGGCTAAGAGCGCATTGACTCAGTGCGGTATGCAGCCTCTCTGGTGTCAAGTCTGATTTTGGAAAAAAAAAAAAAAAAAAATCCAAAATCAGACAGAGTGTTGACACCAGAGAGGCTAAGACCGCATTGACTCAGTGTGGTATTCAGCCTCTCTGGTGTCAAGTCTGATTTTGGAAAAAAAAAAAAAAAATCCAAAATCAGACAGAGTGTTGACACCAGAGAGGCTAAGACCGCATTGACTCAGTGCGGTATTCAGCCTCTCTGGTGTCAAGTCTGATTTTGGAAAAAAAAAAAAAAAATCCAAAATCAGACAGAGTGTTGACACCAGAGAGGCTAAGACCGCATTGACTCAGTGCGGTATTCAGCCTCTCTGGTGTCAAGTCTGATTTTGAAAAAAAAAAAAAAAAATCCAAAATCAGACAGAGTGTTGACACCAGAGAGGCTAAGACCGCATTGACTCAGTGCGGTATTCAGCCTCTCTGGTGTCAAGTCTGATTTTGGAAAAAAAATAAAATAAATCCAAAATCAGACAGAGTGTTGACACCAGAGAGGCTAAGACCGCATTGACTCAGTGCGGTATTCAGCCTCTCTTGTGTCAAGTCTGATTTTGTAAAAAAAAAAAAAATCCAAAATCAGACAGAGTGTTAACACCAGAGAGGCTAAGACCGCATTCACTCAGTGCGGTATTCAGCCTCTCTGGTGTCAAGTCTGATTTTGGAAAAAAAAAAAAAAAATCCAAAATCAGACAGAGTGTTGAGACCAGAGAGGCTAAGACCGCATTGACTCAGTGCGGTATTCAGCCTCTCTGGTGTCAAGTCTGATTTTGGAAAAAAAAAAAAAAAAAATCCAAAATCAGACAGAGTGTTGAGACCAGAGAGGCTAAGACCGCATGGACTCAGTGCGGTATTCAGCCTCTCTGGTGTCAAGTCTGATTTTGGAAAAAAAAAAAAAAAAATCCAAAATCAGACAGAGTGTTGAGACCAGAGAGGCTAAGACCGCATTGACTCAGTGCGGTATTCAGCCTCTCTGGTGTCAAGTCTGATTTTGGAAAAAAAAAAAAAAATCCAAAATCAGACAGTGTTGACACCAGAGAGGCTAAGAGCGCATTGACTCAGTGCGGTATTCAGCCTCTCTGGTGTCAAGTCTGATTTTGGGAAAAAAAAAAAAAAAATCCAAAATCAGACAGAGTGTTGACACCAGAGAGGCTAAGACCGCATTGACTCAGTGCGGTATTCAGCCTCTCTGGTGTCAAGTCTGATTTTGGAAAAAAAAAAAAAAAAATCCAAAATCAGACAGAGTGTTGACACCAGAGAGGCTAAGACCGCATTGACTCAGTGCGGTATTCAGCCTCTCTTGTGTCAAGTCTGATTTTGTAAAAAAAAAAAAAATCCAAAATCAGACAGAGTGTTAACACCAGAGAGGCTAAGACCGCATTCACTCAGTGCGGTATTCAGCCTCTCTGGTGTCAAGTCTGATTTAAAAAAAAAAAAAAAAAAATCCAAAATCAGACAGAGTGTTGAGACCAGAGAGGCTAAGACCGCATTGACTCAGTGCGGTATTCAGCCTCTCTGGTGTCAAGTCTGATTTTGGAAAAAAAAAAAAAAAAAATCCAAAATCAGACAGAGTGTTGAGACCAGAGAGGCTAAGACCGCATTGACTCAGTGCGGTATTCAGCCTCTCTGGTGTCAAGTCTGATTTTGGAAAAAAAAAAAAAAAAATCCAAAATCAGACAGAGTGTTGAGACCAGAGAGGCTAAGACCGCATTGACTCAGTGCGGTATTCAGCCTCTCTGGTGTCAAGTCTGATTTTGGAAAAAAAAAAAAAAATCCAAAATCAGACAGTGTTGACACCAGAGAGGCTAAGAGCGCATTGACTCAGTGCGGTATTCAGCCTCTCTGGTGTCAAGTCTGATTTTGGAAAAAAAAAAAAAAAAATCCAAAATCAGACAGAGTGTTGAGACCAGAGAGGCTAAGACCGCATTGACTCAGTGCGGTATTCAGCCTCTCTGGTGTCAAGTCTGATTTTGGAAAAAAAAAAAAAAATCCAAAATCAGACAGTGTTGACACCAGAGAGGCTAAGAGCGCATTGACTCAGTGCGGTATTTAGCCTCTCTGGTGTCAAGTCTGATTTTGGAAAAAAAAAAAAAAAAAATCCAAAATCAAACAGAGTGTTGAGACCAGAGAGGCTAAGACCGCATTGACTCAGTGCGGTATTCAGCCTCTCTGGTGTCAAGTCTGATTTTGGAAAAAAAAAAAAAAAAAAAAATCCAAAATCAGACAGAGTGTTGACACCAGAGAGGCTAAGACCGCATTGACTCAGTGCGGTATTCAGCCTCTCTGGTGTCAAGTCTGATTTTGGAAAAAAAAAAAAAATCCAAAATCAGACAGAGTGTTGACACCAGAGAGGCTAAGACCGCATTGACTCAGTGCGGTATTCAGCCTCTCTGGTGTCAAGTCTGATTTTGGAAAACAAAAAAAAAATCCAAAATCAGACAGAGTGTTGAGACCAGAGAGGCTAAGACCGCATTGACTCAGTGCGGTATTCAGCCTCTCTGGTGTCAAGTCTGATTTTGGAAAAAAAAAAAAAAAAAAAATCCAAAATCAGACAGAGTGTTGACACCAGAGAGGCTAAGACCGCATTGACTCAGTGCGGTATTCAGCCTCTCTGGTGTCAAGTCTGATTTTGGAAAAAAAAAAAAAAATCCAAAATCAGACAGAGTGTTGAGACCAGAGAGGCTAAGACCGCATTGACTCAGTGCGGTATTCAGCCTCTCTGGTGTCAAGTCTGATTTTGGAAAAAAAAAAAAAAAAATCCAAAATCAGACAGAGTGTTGAGACCAGAGAGGCTAAGACCGCATTGACTCAGTGCGGTATTCAGCCTCTCTGGTGTCAAGTCTGATTTTGGAAAAAAAAAAAAAAAAATCCAAAATCAGACAGAGTGTTGAGACCAGAGAGGCTAAGACCGCATTGACTCAGTGCGGTATTCAGCCTCTCTGGTGTAAAGTCTGATTTTGGAAAAAAAAAAAAAAAAATCCAAAATCAGACAGAGTGTTGAGACCAGAGAGGCTAAGAGCGCATTGACTCAGTGCGGTATGCAGCCTCTCTGGTGTCAAGTCTGATTTTGGAAAAAAAAAAAAAAAAAATCCAAAATCAGACAGAGTGTTGAGACCAGAGAGGCTAAGACCGCATTGACTCAGTGCGGTATTCAGCCTCTCTGGTGTCAAGTCTGATTTTGGAAAAAAAAAAAAAAAAATCCAAAATCAGACAGAGTGTTGAGACCAGAGAGGCTAAGACCGCATTGACTCAGTGCGGTATTCAGCCTCTCTGGTGTCAAGTCTGATTTTGGAAAAAAAAAAAAAAATCCAAAATCAGACAGTGTTGACACCAGAGAGGCTAAGAGCGCATTGACTCAGTGCGGTATTCAGCCTCTCTGGTGTCAAGTCTGATTTTGGGAAAAAAAAAAAAAAAATCCAAAATCAGACAGAGTGTTGACACCAGAGAGGCTAAGACCGCATTGACTCAGTGCGGTATTCAGCCTCTCTGGTGTCAAGTCTGATTTTGGAAAAAAAAAAAAAAAAATCCAAAATCAGACAGAGTGTTGACACCAGAGAGGCTAAGACCGCATTGACTCAGTGCGGTATTCAGCCTCTCTTGTGTCAAGTCTGATTTTGTAAAAAAAAAAAAAATCCAAAATCAGACAGAGTGTTAACACCAGAGAGGCTAAGACCGCATTCACTCAGTGCGGTATTCAGCCTCTCTGGTGTCAAGTCTGATTTAAAAAAAAAAAAAAAAAAATCCAAAATCAGACAGAGTGTTGAGACCAGAGAGGCTAAGACCGCATTGACTCAGTGCGGTATTCAGCCTCTCTGGTGTCAAGTCTGATTTTGGAAAAAAAAAAAAAAAAAATCCAAAATCAGACAGAGTGTTGAGACCAGAGAGGCTAAGACCGCATTGACTCAGTGCGGTATTCAGCCTCTCTGGTGTCAAGTCTGATTTTGGAAAAAAAAAAAAAAAAATCCAAAATCAGACAGAGTGTTGAGACCAGAGAGGCTAAGACCGCATTGACTCAGTGCGGTATTCAGCCTCTCTGGTGTCAAGTCTGATTTTGGAAAAAAAAAAAAAAAATCCAAAATCAGACAGTGTTGACACCAGAGAGGCTAAGAGCGCATTGACTCAGTGCGGTATTCAGCCTCTCTGGTGTCAAGTCTGATTTTGGAAAAAAAAAAAAAAAAATCCAAAATCAGACAGAGTGTTGAGACCAGAGAGGCTAAGACCGCATTGACTCAGTGCGGTATTCAGCCTCTCTGGTGTCAAGTCTGATTTTGGAAAAAAAAAAAAAAATCCAAAATCAGACAGTGTTGACACCAGAGAGGCTAAGAGCGCATTGACTCAGTGCGGTATTTAGCCTCTCTGGTGTCAAGTCTGATTTTGGAAAAAAAAAAAAAAAAAATCCAAAATCAAACAGAGTGTTGAGACCAGAGAGGCTAAGACCGCATTGACTCAGTGCGGTATTCAGCCTCTCTGGTGTCAAGTCTGATTTTGGAAAAAAAAAAAAAAAAAAAATCCAAAATCAGACAGAGTGTTGACACCAGAGAGGCTAAGACCGCATTGACTCAGTGCGGTATTCAGCCTCTCTGGTGTCAAGTCTGATTTTGGAAAAAAAAAAAAAATCCAAAATCAGACAGAGTGTTGACACCAGAGAGGCTAAGACCGCATTGACTCAGTGCGGTATTCAGCCTCTCTGGTGTCAAGTCTGATTTTGGAAAACAAAAAAAAAATCCAAAATCAGACAGAGTGTTGAGACCAGAGAGGCTAAGACCGCATTGACTCAGTGCGGTATTCAGCCTCTCTGGTGTCAAGTCTGATTTTGGAAAAAAAAAAAAAAAAAAAATCCAAAATCAGACAGAGTGTTGACACCAGAGAGGCTAAGACCGCATTGACTCAGTGCGGTATTCAGCCTCTCTGGTGTCAAGTCTGATTTTGGGAAAAAAAAAAAAAATCCAAAATCAGACAGAGTGTTGACACCAGAGAGGCTAAGACCGCATTGACTCAGTGCGGTATTCAGCCTCTCTGGTGTCAAGTCTGATTTTGGAAAAAAAAAAAAAAAATCCAAAATCAGACAGAGTGTTGAGACCAGAGAGGCTAAGACCGCATTGACTCAGTGCGGTATTCAGCCTCTCTGGTGTCAAGTCTGATTTTGGAAAAAAAAAAAAAAAATCAAAAATCAGACAGAGTGTTGAGACCAGAGAGGCTAAGACCGCATTGACTCAGTGCGGTATTCAGCCTCTCTGGTGTCAAGTCTGATTTTGGAAAAAAAAAAAAAAATCCAAAATCAGACAGTGTTGACACCAGAGAGGCTAAGAGCGCATTGACTCAGTGCGGTATTCAGCCTCTCTGGTGTCAAGTCTGATTTTGGAAAAAAAAAAAAAAAAAATCCAAAATCAGACAGAGTGTTGAGACCAGAGAGGCTAAGACCGCATTGACTCAGTGCGGTATTCAGCCTCTCTGGTGTCAAGTCTGATTTTGGAAAAAAAAAAAAATCCAAAATCAGACAGAGTGTTGACACCAGAGAGGCTAAGACCGCATTGACTCAGTGCGGTATTCAGCCTCTCTGGTGTCAAGTCTGATTTTGGGAAAAAAAAAAAAAAATCCAAAATCAGACAGAGTGTTGAGACCAGAGAGGCTAAGACCGCATTGACTCAGTGCGGTATTCAGCCTCTTTGGTGTCAAGTCTGATTTTGGAAAAAAAAAAAAAATCCAAAATCAGACAGAGTGTTGACACCAGAGAGGCTAAGACCGCATTGACTCAGTGCGGTATTCAGCCTCTCTGGTGTCAAGTCTGATTTTGGAAAAAAAATAAAATAAATCCAAAATCAGACAGAGTGTTGACACCAGAGAGGCTAAGACCGCATTGACTCAGTGCGGTATTCAGCCTCTCTTGTGTCAAGTCTGATTTTGTAAAAAAAAAAAAAATCCAAAATCAGACAGAGTGTTAACACCAGAGAGGCTAAGACCGCATTCACTCAGTGCGGTATTCAGCCTCTCTGGTGTCAAGTCTGATTTTGGAAAAAAAAAAAAAAAATCCAAAATCAGACAGAGTGTTGAGACCAGAGAGGCTAAGAGCGCATTGACTCAGTGCGGTATGCAGCCTCTCTGGTGTCAAGTCTGATTTTGGAAAAAAAAAAAAAAAAAAATCCAAAATCAGACAGAGTGTTGACACCAGAGAGGCTAAGACCGCATTGACTCAGTGTGGTATTCAGCCTCTCTGGTGTCAAGTCTGATTTTGGAAAAAAAAAAAAAAATCCAAAATCAGACAGAGTGTTGACACCAGAGAGGCTAAGACCGCATTGACTCAGTGCGGTATTCAGCCTCTCTGGTGTCAAGTCTGATTTTGGAAAAAAAAAAAAAAAAATCCAAAATCAGACAGAGTGTTGAGACCAGAGAGGCTAAGAGCGCATTGACTCAGTGCGGTATGCAGCCTCTCTGGTGTCAAGTCTGATTTTGGAAAAAAAAAAAAAAAAAAATCCAAAATCAGACAGAGTGTTGACACCAGAGAGGCTAAGACCGCATTGACTCAGTGTGGTATTCAGCCTCTCTGGTGTCAAGTCTGATTTTGGAAAAAAAAAAAAAAATCCAAAATCAGACAGAGTGTTGACACCAGAGAGGCTAAGACCGCATTGACTCAGTGCGGTATTCAGCCTCTCTGGTGTCAAGTCTGATTTTGGAAAAAAAAAAAAAAATCCAAAATCAGACAGAGTGTTGACACCAGAGAGGCTAAGACCGCATTGACTCAGTGCGGTATTCAGCCTCTCTGGTGTCAAGTCTGATTTTGAAAAAAAAAAAAAAAAATCCAAAATCAGACAGAGTGTTGACACCAGAGAGGCTAAGACCGCATTGACTCAGTGCGGTATTCAGCCTCTCTGGTGTCAAGTCTGATTTTGGAAAAAAAATAAAATAAATCCAAAATCAGACAGAGTGTTGACACCAGAGAGGCTAAGACCGCATTGACTCAGTGCGGTATTCAGCCTCTCTTGTGTCAAGTCTGATTTTGTAAAAAAAAAAAAAATCCAAAATCAGACAGAGTGTTAACACCAGAGAGGCTAAGACCGCATTCACTCAGTGCGGTATTCAGCCTCTCTGGTGTCAAGTCTGATTTTGGAAAAAAAAAAAAAAAATCCAAAATCAGACAGAGTGTTGAGACCAGAGAGGCTAAGACCGCATTGACTCAGTGCGGTATTCAGCCTCTCTGGTGTCAAGTCTGATTTTGGAAAAAAAAAAAAAAAAATCCAAAATCAGACAGAGTGTTGAGACCAGAGAGGCTAAGACCGCATTGACTCAGTGCGGTATTCAGCCTCTCTGGTGTCAAGTCTGATTTTGGAAAAAAAAAAATCCAAAATCAGACAGAGTGTTGACACCAGAGAGGCTAAGACCGCATTGACTCAGTGCGGTATTCAGCCTCTCTGGTGTCAAGTCTGATTTTGGAAAAAAAAAAAAAAAAAATCCAAAATCAGACAGAGTGTTGACACCAGAGAGGCTAAGACCGCATTGACTCAGTGCGGTATTCAGCCTCTCTGGTGTCAAGTCTGATTTTGGAAAAAAAAAAAAAAAATCCAAAATCAGACAGAGTGTTGAGACCAGAGAGGCTAAGAGCGCATTGACTCAGTGCGGTATGCAGCCTCTCTGGTGTCAAGTCTGATTTTGGAAAAAAAAAAAAAAAAAATCCAAAATCAGACAGAGTGTTGACACCAGAGAGGCTAAGACCGCATTGACTCAGTGTGGTATTCAGCCTCTCTGGTGTCAAGTCTGATTTTGGAAAAAAAAAAAAAAATCCAAAATCAGACAGAGTGTTGACACCAGAGAGGCTAAGACCGCATTGACTCAGTGCGGTATTCAGCCTCTCTGGTGTCAAGTCTGATTTTGGAAAAAAAAAAAAAAATCCAAAATCAGACAGAGTGTTGACACCAGAGAGGCTAAGACCGCATTGACTCAGTGCGGTATTCAGCCTCTCTGGTGTCAAGTCTGATTTTGAAAAAAAAAAAAAAAAATCCAAAATCAGACAGAGTGTTGACACCAGAGAGGCTAAGACCGCATTGACTCAGTGCGGTATTCAGCCTCTCTGGTGTCAAGTCTGATTTTGGAAAAAAAATAAAATAAATCCAAAATCAGACAGAGTGTTGACACCAGAGAGGCTAAGACCGCATTGACTCAGTGCGGTATTCAGCCTCTCTTGTGTCAAGTCTGATTTTGTAAAAAAAAAAAAAATCCAAAATCAGACAGAGTGTTAACACCAGAGAGGCTAAGACCGCATTCACTCAGTGCGGTATTCAGCCTCTCTGGTGTCAAGTCTGATTTTGGAAAAAAAAAAAAAAAATCCAAAATCAGACAGAGTGTTGAGACCAGAGAGGCTAAGACCGCATTGACTCAGTGCGGTATTCAGCCTCTCTGGTGTCAAGTCTGATTTTGGAAAAAAAAAAAAAAAAAATCCAAAATCAGACAGAGTGTTGAGACCAGAGAGGCTAAGACCGCATTGACTCAGTGCGGTATTCAGCCTCTCTGGTGTCAAGTCTGATTTTGGAAAAAAAAAAAAAAAAATCCAAAATCAGACAGAGTGTTGAGACCAGAGAGGCTAAGACCGCATTGACTCAGTGCGGTATTCAGCCTCTCTGGTGTCAAGTCTGATTTTGGAAAAAAAAAAAAAAATCCAAAATCAGACAGTGTTGACACCAGAGAGGCTAAGAGCGCATTGACTCAGTGCGGTATTCAGCCTCTCTGGTGTCAAGTCTGATTTTGGGAAAAAAAAAAAAAAAATCCAAAATCAGACAGAGTGTTGACACCAGAGAGGCTAAGACCGCATTGACTCAGTGCGGTATTCAGCCTCTCTGGTGTCAAGTCTGATTTTGGAAAAAAAAAAAAAAAAATCCAAAATCAGACAGAGTGTTGACACCAGAGAGGCTAAGACCGCATTGACTCAGTGCGGTATTCAGCCTCTCTTGTGTCAAGTCTGATTTTGTAAAAAAAAAAAAAATCCAAAATCAGACAGAGTGTTAACACCAGAGAGGCTAAGACCGCATTCACTCAGTGCGGTATTCAGCCTCTCTGGTGTCAAGTCTGATTTAAAAAAAAAAAAAAAAAAATCCAAAATCAGACAGAGTGTTGAGACCAGAGAGGCTAAGACCGCATTGACTCAGTGCGGTATTCAGCCTCTCTGGTGTCAAGTCTGATTTTGGAAAAAAAAAAAAAAAAAATCCAAAATCAGACAGAGTGTTGAGACCAGAGAGGCTAAGACCGCATTGACTCAGTGCGGTATTCAGCCTCTCTGGTGTCAAGTCTGATTTTGGAAAAAAAAAAAAAAAAATCCAAAATCAGACAGAGTGTTGAGACCAGAGAGGCTAAGACCGCATTGACTCAGTGCGGTATTCAGCCTCTCTGGTGTCAAGTCTGATTTTGGAAAAAAAAAAAAAAATCCAAAATCAGACAGTGTTGACACCAGAGAGGCTAAGAGCGCATTGACTCAGTGCGGTATTCAGCCTCTCTGGTGTCAAGTCTGATTTTGGAAAAAAAAAAAAAAAAATCCAAAATCAGACAGAGTTTTGAGACCAGAGAGGCTAAGACCGCATTGACTCAGTGCGGTATTCAGCCTCTCTGGTGTCAAGTCTGATTTTGGAAAAAAAAAAAAAAATCCAAAATCAGACAGTGTTGACACCAGAGAGGCTAAGAGCGCATTGACTCAGTGCGGTATTTAGCCTCTCTGGTGTCAAGTCTGATTTTGGAAAAAAAAAAAAAAAAAATCCAAAATCAAACAGAGTGTTGAGACCAGAGAGGCTAAGACCGCATTGACTCAGTGCGGTATTCAGCCTCTCTGGTGTCAAGTCTGATTTTGGAAAAAAAAAAAAAAAAAAAATCCAAAATCAGACAGAGTGTTGACACCAGAGAGGCTAAGACCGCATTGACTCAGTGCGGTATTCAGCCTCTCTGGTGTCAAGTCTGATTTTGGAAAAAAAAAAAAAATCCAAAATCAGACAGAGTGTTGACACCAGAGAGGCTAAGACCGCATTGACTCAGTGCGGTATTCAGCCTCTCTGGTGTCAAGTCTGATTTTGGAAAACAAAAAAAAAATCCAAAATCAGACAGAGTGTTGAGACCAGAGAGGCTAAGACCGCATTGACTCAGTGCGGTATTCAGCCTCTCTGGTGTCAAGTCTGATTTTGGAAAAAAAAAAAAAAAAAAAATCCAAAATCAGACAGAGTGTTGACACCAGAGAGGCTAAGACCGCATTGACTCAGTGCGGTATTCAGCCTCTCTGGTGTCAAGTCTGATTTTGGGAAAAAAAAAAAAAATCCAAAATCAGACAGAGTGTTGACACCAGAGAGGCTAAGACCGCATTGACTCAGTGCGGTATTCAGCCTCTCTGGTGTCAAGTCTGATTTTGGAAAAAAAAAAAAAAAATCCAAAATCAGACAGAGTGTTGAGACCAGAGAGGCTAAGACCGCATTGACTCAGTGCGGTATTCAGCCTCTCTGGTGTCAAGTCTGATTTTGGAAAAAAAAAAAAAAAAAATCCAAAATCAGACAGAGTGTTGAGACCAGAGAGGCTAAGACCGCATTGACTCAGTGCGGTATTCAGCCTCTCTGGTGTCAAGTCTGATTTTGGAAAAAAAAAAAAAAAATCAAAAATCAGACAGAGTGTTGAGACCAGAGAGGCTAAGACCGCATTGACTCAGTGCGGTATTCAGCCTCTCTGGTGTCAAGTCTGATTTTGGAAAAAAAAAAAAAATCCAAAATCAGACAGTGTTGACACCAGAGAGGCTAAGAGCGCATTGACTCAGTGCGGTATTCAGCCTCTCTGGTGTCAAGTCTGATTTTGGAAAAAAAAAAAAAAAAAATCCAAAATCAGACAGAGTGTTGAGACCAGAGAGGCTAAGACCGCATTGACTCAGTGCGGTATTCAGCCTCTCTGGTGTCAAGTCTGATTTTGGAAAAAAAAAAAAATCCAAAATCAGACAGAGTGTTGAGACCAGAGAGGCTAAGACCGCATTGACTCAGTGCGGTATTCAGCCTCTCTGGTGTCAAGTCTGATTTTGGAAAAAAAAAAAAAAAAATCCAAAATCAGACAGAGTGTTGAGACCAGAGAGGCTAAGACCACATTGACTCAGTGCGGTATTCAGCCTCTCTGGTGTCAAGTCTGATTTTGGAAAAAAAAAAAAAAATCCAAAATCAGACAGTGTTTACACCAGAGAGGCTAAGAGCGCATTGACTCAGTGCGGTATTCAGCCTCTCTGGTGTCAAGTCTGATTTTGGAAAAAAAAAAAAAAAAAATCCAAAATCAGACAGAGTGTTGAGACCAGAGAGGCTAAGACCGCATTGACTCAGTGCGGTATTCAGCCTCTCTGGTGTCAAGTCTGATTTTGGAAAAAAAAAATCCAAAATCAGACAGAGTGTTGACACCAGAGAGGCTAAGACCGCATTGACTCAGTGCGGTATTCAGCCTCTCTGGTGTCAAGTCTGATTTTGGAAAAAAAAAAAAAATCCAAAATCAGACAGAGTGTTGACACCAGAGAGGCTAAGACCGCATTGACTCAGTGCGGTATTCAGCCTCTCTGGTGTCAAGTCTGATTTTGGAAAAAAAAAAAAAATCCAAAATCAGAGTGTTGAGACCAGAGAGGCTAAGACCGCATTGACTCAGTGCGGTATTCAGCCTCTCTGGTGTCAAGTTTGATTTTGGAAAAAAAAAAAAAAAATCCAAAATCAGACAGAGTGTTGACACCAGAGAGGCTAAGACCGCATTGACTCAGTGCGGTATTCAGCCTCTCTGGTGTCAAGTCTGATTTTGGAAAAAAAAAAAAATCCAAAATCAGACAGAGTGTTGAGACCAGAGAGGCTAAGACCGCATTGACTCAGTGCGGTATTCAGCCTCTCTGGTGTCAAGTCTGATTTTGGAAAAAAAAAAAATCAAAATCAAAATCAGACAGAGTGTTGAGACCAGAGAGGCTAAGACCGCATTGACTCAGTGCGGTATTCAGCCTCTCTGGTGTCAAGTCTGATTTTGGAAAAAAAAAAAAAAAAAATCCAAAATCAGACAGAGTGTTGAGACCAGAGAGGCTAAGAGCGCATTGACTCAGTGCGGTATGCAGCCTCTCTGGTGTCAAGTCTGATTTTGGAAAAAAAAAAAAAAAAAAATCCAAAATCAGACAGAGTGTTGAGACCAGAGAGGCTAAGACCGCATTGACTCAGTGCGGTATTCAGCCTCTCTGGTGTCAAGTCTGATTTTGGAAAAAAAAAAAAAAAAAAATCCAAAATCAGACAGAGTGTTGACACCAGAGAGGCTAAGACCGCATTGACTCAGTGCGGTATTCAGCCTCTCTGGTGTCAAGTCTGATTTTGGAGAAAAAAAAAATCCAAAATCAGACAGAGTGTTGACACCAGAGAGGCTAAGACCGCATTGACTCAGTGCGGTATTCAGCCTCTCTGGTGTCAAGTCTGATTTTGAAAAAAAAAAAAAAAAATCCAAAATCAGACAGAGTGTTGACACCAGAGAGGCTAAGACCGCATTGACTCAGTGCGGTATTCAGCCTCTCTGGTGTCAAGTCTGATTTTGGAAAAAAAAAAAAATCCAAAATCAGACAGAGTGTTGAGACCAGAGAGGCTAAGACCGCATTGACTCAGTGCGGTATTCAGCCTCTCTGGTGTCAAGTCTGATTTTGGAAAAAAAAAAAAATCCAAAATCAGACAGAGTGTTGACACCAGAGAGGCTAAGACCGCATTGACTCAGTGCGGTATTCAGCGTCTCTGGTGTCAAGTCTGATTTTGGAAAAAAAAAAAAAAATCCAAAATCAGACAGAGTGTTGACACCAGAGAGGCTAAGACCGCATTGACTCAGTGCGGTATTCAGCCTCTCTGGTGTCAAGTCTGATTTTGGAAAAAAAAAAAAAAAATTCAAAATCAGACAGAGTGTTGAGACCAGAGAGGCTAAGAGCGCATTGACTCAGTGCGGTATGCAGCCTCTCTGGTGTCAAGTCTGATTTTGGAAAAAAAAAAAAAAAAAATCCAAAATCAGACAGAGTGTTGAGACCAGAGAGGCTAAGACCGCATTGACTCAGTGCGGTATTCAGCCTCTCTGGTGTCAAGTCTGATTTTGGAAAAAAAAAAAATCCAAAATCCAAAATCAGACAGAGTGTTGACACCAGAGAGGCTAAGACCGCATTGACTCAGTGCGGTATTCAGCCTCTCTGGTGTCAAGTCTGATTTTGGAGAAAAAAAAAATCCAAAATCAGACAGAGTGTTGACACCAGAGAGGCTAAGACCGCATTGACTCAGTGCGGTATTCAGCCTCTCTGGTGTCAAGTCTGATTTTGGAAAAAAAAAAAAAAAAAATCCAAAATCAGACAGAGTGTTGACACCAGAGAGGCTAAGACCGCATTGACTCAGTGCGGTATTCAGCCTCTCTGGTGTCAAGTCTGATTTTGGAAAAAAAAAAAAAAAATCCAAAATCAGACAGAGTGTTGAGACCAGAGAGGCTAAGAGTGCATTGACTCAGTGCGGTATGCAGCCTCTCTGGTGTCAAGTCTGATTTTGGAAAAAAAAAAAAAAAAAATCCAAAATCAGACAGAGTGTTGACACCAGAGAGGCTAAGACCGCATTGACTCAGTGTGGTATTCAGCCTCTCTGGTGTCAAGTCTGATTTTGGAAAAAAAAAAAAAAATCCAAAATCAGACAGAGTGTTGACACCAGAGAGGCTAAGACCGCATTGACTCAGTGCGGTATTCAGCCTCTCTGGTGTCAAGTCTGATTTTGGAAAAAAAAAAAAAAATCCAAAATCAGACAGAGTGTTGACACCAGAGAGGCTAAGACCGCATTGACTCAGTGCGGTATTCAGCCTCTCTGGTGTCAAGTCTGATTTTGAAAAAAAAAAAAAAAAATCCAAAATCAGACAGAGTGTTGACACCAGAGAGGCTAAGACCGCATTGACTCAGTGCGGTATTCAGCCTCTCTGGTGTCAAGTCTGATTTTGGAAAAAAAAAAAAAAAAATCCAAAATCAGACAGAGTGTTGACACCAGAGAGGCTAAGACCGCATTGACTCAGTGCGGTATTCAGCCTCTCTTCTGTCAAGTCTGATTTTGTAAAAAAAAAAAAAATCCAAAATCAGACAGAGTGTTAACACCAGAGAGGCTAAGACCGCATTCACTCAGTGCGGTATTCAGCCTCTCTGGTGTCAAGTCTGATTTTGGAAAAAAAAAAAAAAAATCCAAAATCAGACAGAGTGTTGAGACCAGAGAGGCTAAGACCGCATTGACTCAGTGCGGTATTCAGCCTCTCTGGTGTCAAGTCTGATTTTGGAAAAAAAAAAAAAAAATCCAAAATCAGACAGAGTGTTGAGACCAGAGAGGCTAAGACCGCATTGACTCAGTGCGGTATTCAGCCTCTCTGGTGTCAAGTCTGATTTTGGAAAAAAAAAAATCCAAAATTAGACAGAGTGTTGACACCAGAGAGGCTAAGACCGCATTGATTCAGTGCGGTATTCAGCCTCTCTGGTGTCAAGTCTGATTTTGGAAAAAAAAAAAAAAAAAATCCAAAATCAGACAGAGTGTTGACACCAGAGAGGCTAAGACCGCATTGACTCAGTGCGGTATTCAGCCTCTCTGGTGT
Organism: Poromitra crassiceps; assembly: GCF_964638095.1. Lineage (NCBI taxonomy): Eukaryota > Metazoa > Chordata > Actinopteri > Beryciformes > Melamphaidae > Poromitra > Poromitra crassiceps. The sequence continues at coordinate 195,170 of NW_028152098.1, forward strand.
CAAGTCTGATTTTGGAAAAAAAAAAAAAAAATCCAAAATCAGACAGAGTGTTGAGACCAGAGAGGCTAAGAGCGCATTGACTCAGTGCGGTATGCAGCCTCTCTGGTGTCAAGTCTGATTTTGGAAAAAAAAAAAAAAAAAAATCCAAAATCAGACAGAGTGTTGACACCAGAGAGGCTAAGACCGCATTGACTCAGTGTGGTATTCAGCCTCTCTGGTGTCAAGTCTGATTTTGAAAAAAAAAAAAAAAATCCAAAATCAGACAGAGTGTTGACACCAGAGAGGCTAAGACCGCATTGACTCAGTGCGGTATTCAGCCTCTCTGGTGTCAAGTCTGATTTTGGAAAAAAAAAAAAAAATCCAAAATCAGACAGAGTGTTGACACCAGAGAGGCTAAGACCGCATTGACTCAGTGCGGTATTCAGCCTCTCTGGTGTCAAGTCTGATTTTGAAAAAAAAAAAAAAAAATCCAAAATCAGACAGAGTGTTGACACCAGAGAGGCTAAGACCGCATTGACTCAGTGCGGTATTCAGCCTCTCTGGTGTCAAGTCTGATTTTGGAAAAAAAATAAAATAAATCCAAAATCAGACAGAGTGTTGAGACCAGAGAGGCTAAGACCGCATTGACTCAGTGCGGTATTCAGCCTCTCTGGTGTCAAGTCTGATTTTGGAAAAAAAAAAAAAAAAATCCAAAATCAGACAGAGTGTTGAGACCAGAGAGGCTAAGACCGCATTGACTCAGTGCGGTATTCAGCCTCTCTGGTGTCAAGTCTGATTTTGGAAAAAAAAAAAAAAATCCAAAATCAGACAGTGTTGACACCAGAGAGGCTAAGAGCGCATTGACTCAGTGCGGTATTCAGCCTCTCTGGTGTCAAGTCTGATTTTGGGAAAAAAAAAAAAAAAAATCCAAAATCAAACAGAGTGTTGAGACCAGAGAGGCTAAGACCGCATTGACTCAGTGCGGTATTCAGCCTCTCTGGTGTCAAGTCTGATTTTGGAAAAAAAAAAAAAAAAAAATCCAAAATCAGACAGAGTGTTGACACCAGAGAGGCTAAGACCGCATTGACTCAGTGCGGTATTCAGCCTCTCTGGTGTCAAGTCTGATTTTGGAAAAAAAAAAAAAATCCAAAATCAGACAGAGTGTTGACACCAGAGAGGCTAAGACCGCATTGACTCAGTGCGGTATTCAGCCTCTCTGGTGTCAAGTCTGATTTTGGAAAACAAAAAAAAAATCCAAAATCAGACAGAGTGTTGAGACCAGAGAGGCTAAGACCGCATTGACTCAGTGCGGTATTCAGCCTCTCTGGTGTCAAGTCTGATTTTGGAAAAAAAAAAAAAAAAAAAATCCAAAATCAGACAGAGTGTTGACACCAGAGAGGCTAAGACCGCATTGACTCAGTGCGGTATTCAGCCTCTCTGGTGTCAAGTCTGATTTTGGAAAAAAAAAAAAAAATCCAAAATCAGACAGAGTGTTGACACCAGAGAGGCTAAGACCGCATTGACTCAGTGCGGTATTCAGCCTCTCTGGTGTCAAGTCTGATTTTGCAAAAAAAAAAAAAAAAAATCCAAAATCAGACAGAGTGTTGACACCAGAGAGGCTAAGACCGCATTGACTCAGTGCGGTATTCAGCCTCTCTGGTGTCAAGTCTGATTTTGGAAAAAAAAAAAAAAATCCAAAATCAGACAGAGTGTTGAGACCAGAGAGGCTAAGAGCGCATTGACTCAGTGCGGTATGCAGCCTCTCTGGTGTCAAGTCTGATTTTGGAAAAAAAAAAAAAAAAAAATCCAAAATCAGACAGAGTGTTGACACCAGAGAGGCTAAGACCGCATTGACTCAGTGTGGTATTCAGCCTCTCTGGTGTCAAGTCTGATTTTGGAAAAAAAAAAAAAAATCCAAAATCAGACAGAGTGTTGACACCAGAGAGGCTAAGACCGCATTGACTCAGTGCGGTATTCAGCCTCTCTGGTGTCAAGTCTGATTTTGGAAAAAAAAAAAAAAATCCAAAATCAGACAGAGTGTTGACACCAGAGAGGCTAAGACCGCATTGACTCAGTGCGGTATTCAGTCTCTCTGGTGTCAAGTCTGATTTTGAAAAAAAAAAAAAAAAATCCAAAATCAGACAGAGTGTTGACACCAGAGAGGCTAAGACCGCATTGACTCAGTGCGGTATTCAGCCTCTCTGGTGTCAAGTCTGATTTTGGAAAAAAAAAAAAAAAAATCCAAAATCAGACAGAGTGTTGACACCAGAGAGGCTAAGACCGCATTGACTCAGTGCGGTATTCAGCCTCTCTTCTGTCAAGTCTGATTTTGTAAAAAAAAAAAAAATCCAAAATCAGACAGAGTGTTAACACCAGAGAGGCTAAGACCGCATTCACTCAGTGCGGTATTCAGCCTCTCTGGTGTCAAGTCTGATTTTGGAAAAAAAAAAAAAAAATCCAAAATCAGACAGAGTGTTGAGACCAGAGAGGCTAAGACCGCATTGACTCAGTGCGGTATTCAGCCTCTCTGGTGTCAAGTCTGATTTTGGAAAAAAAAAAAAAAAATCCAAAATCAGACAGAGTGTTGAGACCAGAGAGGCTAAGACCGCATTGACTCAGTGCGGTATTCAGCCTCTCTGGTGTCAAGTCTGATTTTGGAAAAAAAAAAATCCAAAATCAGACAGAGTGTTGACACCAGAGAGGCTAAGACCGCATTGACTCAGTGCGGTATTCAGCCTCTCTGGTGTCAAGTCTGATTTTGGAAAAAAAAAAAAAAAAAATCCAAAATCAGACAGAGTGTTGACACCAGAGAGGCTAAGACCGCATTGACTCAGTGCGGTATTCAGCCTCTCTGGTGTCAAGTCTGATTTTGGAAAAAAAAAAAAAAAATCCAAAATCAGACAGAGTGTTGAGACCAGAGAGGCTAAGAGCGCATTGACTCAGTGCGGTATGCAGCCTCTCTGGTGTCAAGTCTGATTTTGGAAAAAAAAAAAAAAAAAAATCCAAAATCAGACAGAGTGTTGACACCAGAGAGGCTAAGACCGCATTGACTCAGTGTGGTATTCAGCCTCTCTGGTGTCAAGTCTGATTTTGGAAAAAAAAAAAAAAATCCAAAATCAGACAGAGTGTTGACACCAGAGAGGCTAAGACCGCATTGACTCAGTGCGGTATTCAGCCTCTCTGGTGTCAAGTCTGATTTTGGAAAAAAAAAAAAAAATCCAAAATCAGACAGAGTGTTGACACCAGAGAGGCTAAGACCGCATTGACTCAGTGCGGTATTCAGCCTCTCTGGTGTCAAGTCTGATTTTGAAAAAAAAAAAAAAAAATCCAAAATCAGACAGAGTGTTGACACCAGAGAGGCTAAGACCGCATTGACTCAGTGCGGTATTCAGCCTCTCTGGTGTCAAGTCTGATTTTGGAAAAAAAATGAAATAAATCCAAAATCAGACAGAGTGTTGACACCAGAGAGGCTAAGACCGCATTGACTCAGTGCGGTATTCAGCCTCTCTTGTGTCAAGTCTGATTTTGTAAAAAAAAAAAAAATCCAAAATCAGACAGAGTGTTAACACCAGAGAGGCTAAGACCGCATTCACTCAGTGCGGTATTCAGCCTCTCTGGTGTCAAGTCTGATTTTGGAAAAAAAAAAAAAAAATCCAAAATCAGACAGAGTGTTGAGACCAGAGAGGCTAAGACCGCATTGACTCAGTGCGGTATTCAGCCTCTCTGGTGTCAAGTCTGATTTTGGAAAAAAAAAAAAAAAAAAATCCAAAATCAGACAGAGTGTTGAGACCAGAGAGGCTAAGACCGCATTGACTCAGTGCGGTATTCAGCCTCTCTGGTGTCAAGTCTGATTTTGGAAAAAAAAAAAAAAAAATCCAAAATCAGACAGAGTGTTGAGACCAGAGAGGCTAAGACCGCATTGACTCAGTGCGGTATTCAGCCTCTCTGGTGTCAAGTCTGATTTTGGAAAAAAAAAAAAAAATCCAAAATCAGACAGTGTTGACACCAGAGAGGCTAAGAGCGCATTGACTCAGTGCGGTATTCAGCCTCTCTGGTGTCAAGTCTGATTTTGGAAAAAAAAAAAAAAAAAATCCAAAATCAAACAGAGTGTTGAGACCAGAGAGGCTAAGACCGCATTGACTCAGTGCGGTATTCAGCCTCTCTGGTGTCAAGTCTGATTTTGGAAAAAAAAAAAAAAAAAAATCCAAAATCAGACAGAGTGTTGACACCAGAGAGGCTAAGACCGCATTGACTCAGTGTGGTATTCAGCCTCTCTGGTGTCAAGTCTGATTTTGGAAAAAAAAAAAAAAATCCAAAATCAGACAGAGTGTTGACACCAGAGAGGCTAAGACCGCATTGACTCAGTGCGGTATTCAGCCTCTCTGGTGTCAAGTCTGATTTTGGAAAAAAAAAAAAAAATCCAAAATCAGACAGAGTGTTGACACCAGAGAGGCTAAGACCGCATTGACTCAGTGCGGTATTCAGCCTCTCTGGTGTCAAGTCTGATTTTGAAAAAAAAAAAAAAAAATCCAAAATCAGACAGAGTGTTGACACCAGAGAGGCTAAGACCGCATTGACTCAGTGCGGTATTCAGCCTCTCTGGTGTCAAGTCTGATTTTGGAAAAAAAAAAAAAAAAATCCAAAATCAGACAGAGTGTTGACACCAGAGAGGCTAAGACCGCATTGACTCAGTGCGGTATTCAGCCTCTCTTCTGTCAAGTCTGATTTTGTAAAAAAAAAAAAAATCCAAAATCAGACAGAGTGTTAACACCAGAGAGGCTAAGACCGCATTCACTCAGTGCGGTATTCAGCCTCTCTGGTGTCAAGTCTGATTTTGGAAAAAAAAAAAAAAAATCCAAAATCAGACAGAGTGTTGAGACCAGAGAGGCTAAGACCGCATTGACTCAGTGCGGTATTCAGCCTCTCTGGTGTCAAGTCTGATTTTGGAAAAAAAAAAAAAAAATCCAAAATCAGACAGAGTGTTGAGACCAGAGAGGCTAAGACCGCATTGACTCAGTGCGGTATTCAGCCTCTCTGGTGTCAAGTCTGATTTTGGAAAAAAAAAAAATCCAAAATCAGACAGAGTGTTGACACCAGAGAGGCTAAGACCGCATTGACTCAGTGCGGTATTCAGCCTCTCTGGTGTCAAGTCTGATTTTGGAAAAAAAAAAAAAAAAAATCCAAAATCAGACAGAGTGTTGACACCAGAGAGGCTAAGACCGCATTGACTCAGTGCGGTATTCAGCCTCTCTGGTGTCAAGTCTGATTTTGGAAAAAAAAAAAAAAATCCAAAATCAGACAGAGTGTTGAGACCAGAGAGGCTAAGAGCGCATTGACTCAGTGCGGTATGCAGCCTCTCTGGTGTCAAGTCTGATTTTGAAAAAAAAAAAAAAAAAAAATCCAAAATCAGACAGAGTGTTGACACCAGAGAGGCTAAGACCGCATTGACTCAGTGTGGTATTCAGCCTCTCTGGTGTCAAGTCTGATTTTGGAAAAAAAAAAAAAAATCCAAAATCAGACAGAGTGTTGACACCAGAGAGGCTAAGACCGCATTGACTCAGTGCGGTATTCAGCCTCTCTGGTGTCAAGTCTGATTTTGGAAAAAAAAAAAAAAATCCAAAATCAGACAGAGTGTTGACACCAGAGAGGCTAAGACCGCATTGACTCAGTGCGGTATTCAGCCTCTCTGGTGTCAAGTCTGATTTTGAAAAAAAAAAAAAAAAATCCAAAATCAGACAGAGTGTTGACACCAGAGAGGCTAAGACCGCATTGACTCAGTGCGGTATTCAGCCTCTCTGGTGTCAAGTCTGATTTTGGAAAAAAAATGAAATAAATCCAAAATCAGACAGAGTGTTGACACCAGAGAGGCTAAGACCGCATTGACTCAGTGCGGTATTCAGCCTCTCTTGTGTCAAGTCTGATTTTGTAAAAAAAAAAAAAATCCAAAATCAGACAGAGTGTTAACACCAGAGAGGCTAAGACCGCATTCACTCAGTGCGGTATTCAGCCTCTCTGGTGTCAAGTCTGATTTTGGAAAAAAAAAAAAAAAATCCAAAATCAGACAGAGTGTTGAGACCAGAGAGGCTAAGACCGCATTGACTCAGTGCGGTATTCAGCCTCTCTGGTGTCAAGTCTGATTTTGGAAAAAAAAAAAAAAAAAAATCCAAAATCAGACAGAGTGTTGAGACCAGAGAGGCTAAGACCGCATTGACTCAGTGCGGTATTCAGCCTCTCTGGTGTCAAGTCTGATTTTGGAAAAAAAAAAAAAAAAATCCAAAATCAGACAGAGTGTTGAGACCAGAGAGGCTAAGACCGCATTGACTCAGTGCGGTATTCAGCCTCTCTGGTGTCAAGTCTGATTTTGGAAAAAAAAAAAAAATCCAAAATCAGACAGTGTTGACACCAGAGAGGCTAAGAGCGCATTGACTCAGTGCGGTATTCAGCCTCTCTGGTGTCAAGTCTGATTTTGGAAAAAAAAAAAAAAAAAATCCAAAATCAAACAGAGTGTTGAGACCAGAGAGGCTAAGACCGCATTGACTCAGTGCGGTATTCAGCCTCTCTGGTGTCAAGTCTGATTTTGGAAAAAAAAAAAAAAAAAAAATCCAAAATCAGACAGAGTGTTGAAACCAGAGAGGCTAAGACCGCATTGACTCAGTGCGGTATTCAGCCTCTCTGGTGTCAAGTCTGATTTTGGAAAAAAAAAAAAAAATCCAAAATCAGACAGAGTGTTGACACCAGAGAGGCTAAGACCACATTGACTCAGTGCGGTATTCAGCCTCTCTGGTGTCAAGTCTGATTTTGGAAAACAAAAAAAAAATCCAAAATCAGACAGAGTGTTGAGACCAGAGAGGCTAAGACCGCATTGACTCAGTGCGGTATTCAGCCTCTCTGGTGTCAAGTCTGATTTTGGAAAAAAAAAAAAAAAAAAAATCCAAAATCAGACAGAGTGTTGACACCAGAGAGGCTAAGACCGCATTGACTCAGTGCGGTATTCAGCCTCTCTGGTGTCAAGTCTGATTTTGGAAAAAAAAAAAAAAATCCAAAATCAGACAGAGTGTTGACACCAGAGAGGCTAAGACCGCATTGACTCAGTGCGGTATTCAGCCTCTCTGGTGTCAAGTCTGATTTTGGAAAAAAAAAAAAAAAATCCAAAATCAGACAGAGTGTTGAGACCAGAGAGGCTAAGACCGCATTGACTCAGTGCGGTATTCAGCCTCTCTGGTGTCAAGTCTGATTTTGGAAAAAAAAAAAAAAAAAATCCAAAATCAGACAGAGTGTTGAGACCAGAGAGGCTAAGACCGCATTGACTCAGTGCGGTATTCAGCCTCTCTGGTGTCAAGTCTGATTTTGGAAAAAAAAAAAAAAAAAAAATCCAAAATCAGACAGAGTGTTGAGACCAGAGAGGCTAAGACCGCATTGACTCAGTGCGGTATTCAGCCTCTCTGGTGTCAAGTCTGATTTTGGAAAAAAAAAAAAAAAATCCAAAATCAGACAGTGTTGACACCAGAGAGGCTAAGAGCGCATTGACTCAGTGCGGTATTCAGCCTCTCTGGTGTCAAGTCTGATTTTGGAAAAAGAAAAAAAAAAAATCCAAAATCAGACAGAGTGTTGAGACCAGAGAGGCTAAGACCGCATTGACTCAGTGCGGTATTCAGCCTCTCTGGTGTCAAGTCTGATTTTGGAAAAAAAAAAAAAAATCCAAAATCAGACAGAGTGTTGACACCAGAGAGGCTAAGACCGCATTGACTCAGTGCGGTATTCAGCCTCTCTGGTGTCAAGTCTGATTTTGGAAAAAAAAAAAAAAAAAATCCAAAATCAGACAGAGTGTTGAGACCAGAGAGGCTAAGACCACATTGACTCAGTGCGGTATTCAGCCTCTCTGGTGTCAAGTCTGATTTTGGAAAAAAAAAAAAAAATCCAAAATCAGACAGTGTTTACACCAGAGAGGCTAAGAGCGCATTGACTCAGTGCGGTATTCAGCCTCTCTGGTGTCAAGTCTGATTTTGGAAAAAAAAAAAAAAAAATCCAAAATCAGACAGAGTGTTGAGACCAGAGAGGCTAAGACCGCATTGACTCAGTGCGGTATTCAGCCTCTCTGGTGTCAAGTCTGATTTTGGAAAAAAAAAAAAAAAAAAAAAATCCAAAATCAGACAGAGTGTTGACACCAGAGAGGCTAAGACCGCATTGACTCAGTGCGGTATTCAGCCTCTCTGGTGTCAAGTCTGATTTTGGAAAAAAAAAAAAAATCCAAAATCAGACAGAGTGTTGACACCAGAGAGGCTAAGACCGCATTGACTCAGTGCGGTATTCAGCCTCTCTGGTGTCAAGTCTGATTTTGGAAAAAAAAAAAAAAATCCAAAATCAGAGTGTTGAGACCAGAGAGGCTAAGACCGCATTGACTCAGTGCGGTATTCAGCCTCTCTGGTGTTAAGTCTGATTTTGGAAAAAAAAAAAAAAAAAAAATCCAAAATCAGACAGAGTGTTGACACCAGAGAGGCTAAGACCGCATTGACTCAGTGCGGTATTCAGCCTCTCTGGTGTCAAGTTTGATTTTGGAAAAAAAAAAAAAAAATCCAAAATCAGACAGAGTGTTGACACCAGAGAGGCTAAGACCGCATTGACTCAGTGCGGTATTCAGCCTCTCTGGTGTCAAGTCTGATTTTGGAAAAAAAAAAAAAAATCCAAAATCAGACAGAGTGTTGAGACCAGAGAGGCTAAGACCGCATTGACTCAGTGCGGTATTCAGCCTCTCTGGTGTCAAGTCTGATTTTGGAAAAAAAAAAAAAAAAAATCAAAATCAGACAGAGTGTTGAGACCAGAGAGGCTAAGACCGCATTGACTCAGTGCGGTATTCAGCCTCTCTGGTGTCAAGTCTGATTTTGGAAAAAAAAAAAAAAAAATCCAAAATCAGACAGAGTGTTGAGACCAGAGAGGCTAAGAGCGCATTGACTCAGTGCGGTATTCAGCCTCTCTGGTGTCAAGTCTGATTTTGGAAAAAAAAAAAAAATCCAAAATCAGACAGAGTGTTGACACCAGAGAGGCTAAGACCGCATTGACTCAGTGCGGTATTCAGCCTCTCTGGTGTCAAGTCTGATTTTGGAAAACAAAAAAAAAATCCAAAATCAGACAGAGTGTTGAGACCAGAGAGGCTAAGACCGCATTGACTCAGTGCGGTATTCAGCCTCTCTGGTGTCAAGTCTGATTTTGGAAAAAAAAAAAAAAAATCCAAAATCAGACAGAGTGTTGACACCAGAGAGGCTAAGACCGCATTGACTCAGTGCGGTATTCAGCCTCTCTGGTGTCAAGTCTGATTTTGGAAAAAAAAAAAAAAAAAATCCAAAATCAGACAGAGTGTTGAGACCAGAGAGGCTAAGACCGCATTGACTCAGTGCGGTATTCAGCCTCTCTGGTGTCAAGTCTGATTTTGGAAAAAAAAAAAAAAAAAAAAATCCAAAATCAGACAGAGTGTTGAGACCAGAGAGGCTAAGACCGCATTGACTCAGTGCGGTATTCAGCCTCTCTGGTGTCAAGTCTGATTTTGGAAAAAAAAAAAAAATCCAAAATCAGACAGTGTTGACACCAGAGAGGCTAAGAGCGCATTGACTCAGTGCGGTATTCAGCCTCTCTGGTGTCAAGTCTGATTTTGGAAAAAAAAAAAAAAAAATCCAAAATCAGACAGAGTGTTGAGACCAGAGAGGCTAAGACCGCATTGACTCAGTGCGGTATTCAGCCTCTCTGGTGTCAAGTCTGATTTTGGAAAAAAAAAAAAAATCCAAAATCAGACAGAGTGTTGACACCAGAGAGGCTAAGACCGCATTGACTCAGTGCGGTATTCAGCCTCTCTGGTGTCAAGTCTGATTTTGGAAAAAAAAAAAAAAAAAATCCAAAATCAGACAGAGTGTTGAGACCAGAGAGGCTAAGACCACATTGACTCAGTGCGGTATTCAGCCTCTCTGGTGTCAAGTCTGATTTTGGAAAAAAAAAAAAAAATCCAAAATCAGACAGTGTTTACACCAGAGAGGCTAAGAGCGCATTGACTCAGTGCGGTATTCAGCCTCTCTGGTGTCAAGTCTGATTTTGGAAAAAAAAAAAAAAAAAATCCAAAATCAGACAGAGTGTTGAGACCAGAGAGGCTAAGACCGCATTGACTCAGTGCGGTATTCAGCCTCTCTGGTGTCAAGTCTGATTTTGGAAAAAAAAAAAAAAAAAAAAATCCAAAATCAGACAGAGTGTTGACACCAGAGAGGCTAAGACCGCATTGACTCAGTGCGGTATTCAGCCTCTCTGGTGTCAAGTCTGATTTTGGAAAAAAAAAAAAAAATCCAAAATCAGACAGAGTGTTGACACCAGAGAGGCTAAGACCGCATTGACTCAGTGCGGTATTCAGCCTCTCTGGTGTCAAGTCTGATTTTGGAAAAAAAAAAAAAAATCCAAAATCAGAGTGTTGAGACCAGAGAGGCTAAGACCGCATTGACTCAGTGCGGTATTCAGCCTCTCTGGTGTTAAGTCTGATTTTGGAAAAAAAAAAAAAAAAAAAAATCCAAAATCAGACAGAGTGTTGAGACCAGAGAGGCTAAGACCGCATTGACTCAGTGCGGTATTCAGCCTCTCTGGTGTCAAGTCTGATTTTGGAAAAAAAAAAAAAAAAAATCAAAATCAGACAGAGTGTTGAGACCAGAGAGGCTAAGACCGCATTGACTCAGTGCGGTATTCAGCCTCTCTGGTGTCAAGTCTGATTTTGGAAAAAAAAAAAAAAAAAATCCAAAATCAGACAGAGTGTTGAGACCAGAGAGGCTAAGAGCGCATTGACTCAGTGCGGTATTCAGCCTCTCTGGTGTCAAGTCTGATTTTGGAAAAAAAAAAAAAAAAAAATCCAAAATCAGACAGAGTGTTGACACCAGAGAGGCTAAGACCGCATTGACTCAGTGTGGTATTCAGCCTCTCTGGTGTCAAGTCTGATTTTGGAAAAAAAAAAAAAAATCCAAAATCAGACAGAGTGTTGACACCAGAGAGGCTAAGACCGCATTGACTCAGTGCGGTATTCAGCCTCTCTGGTGTCAAGTCTGATTTTGGAAAAAAAAAAAAAATCCAAAATCAGACAGAGTGTTGACACCAGAGAGGCTAAGACCGCATTGACTCAGTGCGGTATTCAGCCTCTCTGGTGTCAAGTCTGATTTTTGAAAAAAAAAAAAAATCCAAAATCAGACAGAGTGTTGACACCAGAGAGGCTAAGACCGCATTGACTCAGTGCGGTATTCAGCCTCTCTGGTGTCAAGTCTGATTTTGGAAAAAAAAAAAAAAATCCAAAATCAGACAGAGTGTTGACACCAGAGAGGCTAAGACCGCATTGACTCAGTGCGGTATTCAGCCTCTCTGGTGTCAAGTCTGATTTTGGAAAAAAAAAAAAAAAAACCAAAATCAGACAGAGTGTTGAGACCAGAGAGGCTAAGAGCGCATTGACTCAGTGCGGTATGCAGCCTCTCTGGTGTCAAGTCTGATTTTGGAAAAAAAAAAAAAAAAATCCAAAATCAGACAGAGTGTTGAGACCAGAGAGGCTAAGACCGCATTGACTCAGTGCGGTATTCAGCCTCTCTGGTGTCAAGTCTGATTTTGGAAAAAAAAAAAAAAAAATCCAAAATCAGACAGAGTGTTGAGACCAGAGAGGCTAAGACCGCATTGACTCAGTGCGGTATTCAGCCTCTCTGGTGTCAAGTCTGATTTTGGAAAAAAAATCCAAAATCAGACAGAGTGTTGACACCAGAGAGGCTAAGACCGCATTGACTCAGTGCGGTATTCAGCCTCTCTGGTGTCAAGTTTGATTTTGGAAAAAAAAAAAAAAAATCCAAAATCAGACAGAGTGTTGACACCAGAGAGGCTAAGACCGCATTGACTCAGTGCGGTATTCAGCCTCTCTGGTGTCAAGTCTGATTTTGGAAAAAAAAAAAAAATCCAAAATCAGACAGAGTGTTGAGACCAGAGAGGCTAAGACCGCATTGACTCAGTGCGGTATTCAGCCTCTCTGGTGTCAAGTCTGATTTTGGAAAAAAAAAAAAAAAAAATCAAAATCAGACAGAGTGTTGAGACCAGAGAGGCTAAGACCGCATTGACTCAGTGCGGTATTCAGCCTCTCTGGTGTCAAGTCTGATTTTGGAAAAAAAAAAAAAAAAAATCCAAAATCAGACAGAGTGTTGAGACCAGAGAGGCTAAGAGCGCATTGACTCAGTGCGGTATTCAGCCTCTCTGGTGTCAAGTCTGATTTTGGAAAAAAAAAAAAAAAAAAATCCAAAATCAGACAGAGTGTTGACACCAGAGAGGCTAAGACCGCATTGACTCAGTCTGGTATTCAGCCTCTCTGGTGTCAAGTCTGATTTTGGAAAAAAAAAAAAAAAAAAATCCAAAATCAGACAGAGTGTTGAGACCAGAGAGGCTAAGAGCGCATTGACTCAGTGCGGTATTCAGCCTCTCTGGTGTCAAGTCTGATTTTGGAAAAAAAAAAAAAAAAAAATCCAAAATCAGACAGAGTGTTGACACCAGAGAGGCTAAGACCGCATTGACTCAGTGCGGTATTCAGCCTCTCTGGTGTCAAGTCTGATTTTGGAAAAAAAAAAAAAATCCAAAATCAGACAGAGTGTTGACACCAGAGAGGCTAAGACCGCATTGACTCAGTGCGGTATTCAGCCTCTCTGGTGTCAAGTCTGATTTTGGAAAAAAAAAAAAAATCCAAAATCAGACAGAGTGTTGACACCAGAGAGGCTAAGACCGCATTGACTCAGTGCGGTATTCAGCCTCTCTGGTGTCAAGTCTGATTTTGGAAAAAAAAAAAAAAATCCAAAATCAGACAGAGTGTTGACACCAGAGAGGCTAAGACCGCATTGACTCAGTGCGGTATTCAGCCTCTCTGGTGTCAAGTCTGATTTTGGAAAAAAAAAAAAAAAATCCAAAATCAGACAGAGTGTTGAGACCAGAGAGGCTAAGACCGCATTGACTCAGTGCGGTATTCAGCCTCTCTGGTGTCAAGTCTGATTTTGGAAAAAAAAAAAAAAAAATCCAAAATCAGACAGAGTGTTGAGACCAGAGAGGCTAAGACCGCATTGACTCAGTGCGGTATTCAGCCTCTCTGGTGTCAAGTCTGATTTTGGAAAAAAAAATCCAAAATCAGACAGAGTGTTGACACCAGAGAGGCTAAGACCGCATTGACTCAGTGCGGTATTCAGCCTCTCTGGTGTCAAGTCTGATTTTGGAAAAAAAAAAAAAAAATCCAAAATCAGACAGAGTGTTGAGACCAGAGAGGCTAAGACCGCATTGACTCAGTGCGGTATTCAGCCTCTCTGGTGTCAAGTCTGATTTTGGAAAAAAAAAAAAAAAAAATCCAAAATCAGACAGAGTGTTGAGACCAGAGAGGCTAAGACCGCATTGACTCAGTGCGGTATTCAGCCTCTCTGGTGTCAAGTCTGATTTTGGAAAAAAAAAAAAAAATCCAAAATCAGACAGAGTGTTGAGACCAGAGAGGCTAAGACCGCATTGACTCAGTGCGGTATTCAGCCTCTCTGGTGTCAAGTCTGATTTTGGAAAAAAAAAAAAAAAAAAATCCAAAATCAGACAGAGTGTTGACACCAGAGAGGCTAAGACCGCATTGACTCAGTGCGGTATTCAGCCTCTCTGGTGTCAAGTCTGATTTTGGAAAAAAAAAAAAAAAAATCCAAAATCAGACAGAGTGTTGACACCAGAGAGGCTAAGACCGCATTGACTCAGTGCGGTATTCAGCCTCTCTGGTGTCAAGTCTGATTTTGGAAAAAAATAAAATAAATCCAAAATCAGACAGAGTGTTGAGACCAGAGAGGCTAAGACCGCATTGACTCAGTGCGGTATTCAGCCTCTCTGGTGTCAAGTCTGATTTTGGAAAAAAAAAAAAAAATCCAAAATCAGACAGAGTGTTGACACCAGAGAGGCTAAGACCGCATTGACTCAGTGCGGTATTCAGCCTCTCTGGTGTCAAGTCTGATTTTGGAAAAAAAAAAAAAAAAATCCAAAATCAGACAGAGTGTTGAGACCAGAGAGGCTAAGACCGCATTGACTCAGTGCGGTATTCAGCCTCTCTGGTGTCAAGTCTGATTTTGGAAAAAAAAAAAAAAAAAATCCAAAATCAGACAGAGTGTTGAGACCAGAGAGGCTAAGACCGCATTGACTCAGTGCGGTATTCAGCCTCTCTGGTGTCAAGTCTGATTTTGGAAAAAAAAAAAAAAAAAATCCAAAATCAGACAGAGTGTTGAGACCAGAGAGGCTAAGACCGCATTGACTCAGTGCGGTATTCAGCCTCTCTGGTGTCAAGTCTGATTTTGGAAAAAAAAAAAAAAAAAAATCCAAAATCAGACAGAGTGTTGAGACCAGAGAGGCTAAGACCGCATTGACTCAGTGCGGTATTCAGCCTCTCTGGTGTCAAGTCTGATTTTGGAAAAAAAAAAAAAAAAAAAATCCAAAATCAGACAGAGTGTTGACACCAGAGAGGCTAAGACCGCATTGACTCAGTGCGGTATTCAGCCTCTCTGGTGTCAAGTCTGATTTTGGAGAAAAAAAAAATCCAAAATCAGACAGAGTGTTGACACCAGAGAGGCTAAGACCGCATTGACTCAGTGCGGTATTCAGCCTCTCTGGTGTCAAGTCTGATTTTGGAAAAAAAAAAAAAATCCAAAATCAGACAGAGTGTTGACACCAGAGAGGCTAAGACCGCATTGACTCAGTGCGGTATTCAGCCTCTCTGGTGTCAAGTCTGATTTTGGAAAAAAAAAAAAAAAATCCAAAATCAGACAGAGTGTTGAGACCAGAGAGGCTAAGAGCGCATTGACTCAGTGCGGTATGCAGCCTCTCTGGTGTCAAGTCTGATTTTGGAAAAAAAAAAATCCAAAATCAGAAAGAGTGTTGACACCAGAGAGGCTAAGACCGCATTGACTCAGTGCGGTATTCAGCCTCTCTGGTGTCAAGTCTGATTTTGGAAAAAAAAAAAAAAAATCCAAAATCAGACAGAGTGTTGAGACCAGAGAGGCTAAGACCGCATTGACTCAGTGCGGTATTCAGCCTCTCTGGTGTCAAGTCTGATTTTGGAAAAAAAATCCAAAATCAGACAGAGTGTTGACACCAGAGAGGCTAAGACCGCATTGACTCAGTGCGGTATTCAGCCTCTCTGGTGTCAAGTCTGATTTTGGAAAAAAAAAAAAAATCCAAAATCAGACAGAGTGTTGAGACCAGAGAGGCTAAGACCGCATTGACTCAGTGCGGTATTCAGCCTCTCTGGTGTCAAGTCTGATTTTGGAAAAAAAAAAAAAAAAAATCCAAAATCAGACAGAGTGTTGAGACCAGAGAGGCTAAGACCGCATTGACTCAGTGCGGTATTCAGCCTCTCTGGTGTCAAGTCTGATTTTGGAAAAAAAAAAAAAAATCCAAAATCAGACAGAGTGTTGAGACCAGAGAGGCTAAGACCGCATTGACTCAGTGCGGTATTCAGCCTCTCTGGTGTCAAGTCTGATTTTGGAAAAAAAAAAAAAAAAATCCAAAATCAGACAGAGTGTTGACACCAGAGAGGCTAAGACCGCATTGACTCAGTGCGGTATTCAGCCTCTCTGGTGTCAAGTCTGATTTTGGAAAAAAAAAAAAAAAAATCCAAAATCAGACAGAGTGTTGCACCAGAGAGGCTAAGACCGCATTGACTCAGTGCGGTATTCAGCCTCTCTGGTGTCAAGTCTGATTTTGGAGAAAAAAAAAAATCCAAAATCAGACAGAGTGTTGACACCAGAGAGGCTAAGACCGCATTGACTCAGTGCGGTATTCAGCCTCTCTGGTGTCAAGTCTGATTTTGGAAAAAAAAAAAAAAATCCAAAATCAGACAGAGTGTTGACACCAGAGAGGCTAAGACCGCATTGACTCAGTGCGGTATTCAGCCTCTCTGGTGTCAAGTCTGATTTTGGAAAAAAAAAAAAAAAAAATCCAAAATCAGACAGAGTGTTGAGACCAGAGAGGCTAAGACCGCATTGACTCAGTGCGGTATTCAGCCTCTCTGGTGTCAAGTCTGATTTTGGAAAAAAAAAAAAAAAAAAATCCAAAATCAGACAGAGTGTTGACACCAGAGAGGCTAAGACCGCATTGACTCAGTGTGGTATTCAGCCTCTCTGGTGTCAAGTCTGATTTTGGAAAAAAAAAAAAAAAATCCAAAATCAGACAGAGTGTTGACACCAGAGAGGCTAAGACCGCATTGACTCAGTGCGGTATTCAGCCTCTCTGGTGTCAAGTCTGATTTTGGAAAAAAAAAAAAAAAATCCAAAATCAGACAGAGTGTTGACACCAGAGAGGCTAAGACCGCATTGACTCAGTGCGGTATTCAGCCTCTCTGGTGTCAAGTCTGATTTTGGGAAAAAAAAAAAAAAAATCCAAAATCAGACAGAGTGTTGACACCAGAGAGGCTAAGACCGCATTGACTCAGTGCGGTATTCAGCCTCTCTGGTGTCAAGTCTGATGATTTTGGAAAAAAAAAAAAAAAATCCAAAATCAGAGTGTTGAGACCAGAGAGGCTAAGACCGCATTGACTCAGTGCGGTATTCAGCCTCTCTGGTGTCAAGTCTGATTTTGGAAAAAAAAAAAAAAAATCCAAAATCAGACAGAGTGTTGACACCAGAGAGGCTAAGACCGCATTGACTCAGTGCGGTATTCAGCCTCTCTGGTGTCAAGTCTGATTTTGGAAAAAAAAAAAAAAAAATCCAAAATCAGACAGAGTGTTGAGACCAGAGAGGCTAAGACCGCATTGACTCAGTGCGGTATTCAGCCTCTCTGGTGTCAAGTCTGATTTTGGAAAAAAAAAAAAAAAAATCCAAAATCAGACAGAGTGTTGAGACCAGAGAGGCTAAGACCGCATTGACTCAGTGCGGTATTCAGCCTCTCTGGTGTCAAGTCTGATTTTGGAAAAAAAAAAAAAAAAATCCAAAATCAGACAGAGTGTTGAGACCAGAGAGGCTAAGACCGCATTGACTCAGTGCGGTATTCAGCCTCTCTGGTGTCAAGTCTGATTTTGGAAAAAAAAAAAAAAAAAATCCAAAATCAGACAGAGTGTTGACACCAGAGAGGCTAAGACCGCATTGACTCAGTGCGGTATTCAGCCTCTCTGGTGTCAAGTCTGATTTTGGAAAAAAAAAAATCCAAAATCAGACTGAGTGTTGACACCAGAGAGGTTAAGACCGCATTGACTCAGTGCGGTATTCAGCCTCTCTGGTGTCAAGTCTGATTTTGGAAAAAAAAAAAAATCCAAAATCAGACAGAGTGTTGACACGAGAGAGGCTAAGACCGCATTGACTCAGTGCGGTATTCAGCCTCTCTGGTGTCAAGTCTGATTTTGGGAAAAAAAAAAAAATCCAAAATCAGACAGAGTGTTGAGACCAGAGATGCTAAGAGCGCATTGACTCAGTGCGGTATGCAGCCTCTCTGGTGTCAAGTCTGATTTTGGAAAAAAAAAAAAAAAAAAATCCAAAATCAGACAGAGTGTTGAGACCAGAGAGGCTAAGACCGTATTGACTCAGTGCGGTATTCAGCCTCTCTGGTGTCAAGTCTGATTTTGGAAAAAAAAAAAAAAAAAAATCCAAAATCAGACAGAGTGTTGACACCAGAGAGGCTAAGACCGCATTGACTCAGTGTGGTATTCAGCCTCTCTGGTGTCAAGTCTGATTTTGGAAAAAAAAAAAAAAATCCAAAATCAGACAGAGTGTTGACACCAGAGAGGCTAAGACCGCATTGACTTAGTGCGGTATTCAGCCTCTCTGGTGTCAAGTCTGATTTTGGAAAAAAAAAAAAAAAATCCAAAATCAGACAGAGTGTTGACACCAGAGAGGCTAAGACCGCATTGACTCAGTGCGGTATTCAGCCTCTCTGGTGTCAAGTCTGATTTTGAAAAAAAAAAAAAAAAATCCAAAATCAGACAGAGTGTTGACACCAGAGAGGCTAAGACCGCATTGACTCAGTGCGGTATTCAGCCTCTCTGGTGTCAAGTCTGATTTTGGAAAAAAAATAAAATAAATCCAAAATCAGACAGAGTGTTGACACCAGAGAGGCTAAGACCGCATTGACTCAGTGCGGTATTCAGCCTCTCTTGTGTCAAGTCTGATTTTGGAAAAAAAAAAAAAAAATCCAAAATCAGACAGAGTGTTGACACCAGAGAGGCTAAGACCGCATTGACTCAGTGCGGTATTCAGCCTCTCTGGTGTCAAGTCTGATTTTGGAAAAAAAAATATAAAAAAAAATCCAAAATCAGACAGAGTGTTGAGACCAGAGAGGCTAAGACCGCATTGACTCAGTGCGGTATTCAGCCTCTCTGGTGTCAAGTCTGATTTTGGAAAAAAAAAAAAAAATCCAAAATCAGACAGTGTTGACACCAGAGAGGCTAAGAGCGCATTGACTCAGTGCGGTATTCAGCCTCTCTGGTGTCAAGTCTGATTTTGGAAAAAAAAAAAAAAAAAATCCAAAATCAGACAGAGTGTTGAGACCAGAGAGGCTAAGACCGCATTGACTCAGTGCGGTATTCAGCCTCTCTTGTGTCAAGTCTGATTTTGGAAAAAAAAAAAAAAATCCAAAATCAGACAGAGTGTTGACACCAGAGAGGCTAAGACCGCATTGACTCAGTGCGGTATTCAGCCTCTCTGGTGTCAAGTCTGATTTTGGAAAAAAAAATATAAAAAAAAATCCAAAATCAGACAGAGTGTTGAGACCAGAGAGGCTAAGACCGCATTGACTCAGTGCGGTATTCAGCCTCTCTGGTGTCAAGTCTGATTTTGGAAAAAAAAAAAAAAATCCAAAATCAGACAGTGTTGACACCAGAGAGGCTAAGAGCGCATTGACTCAGTGCGGTATTCAGCCTCTCTGGTGTCAAGTCTGATTTTGGAAAAAAAAAAAAAAAAAATCCAAAATCAGACAGAGTGTTGACACCAGAGAGGTTAAGACCGCATTGACTCAGTGCGGTATTCAGCCTCTCTGGTGTCAAGTCTGATTTTGGAAAAAAAAAAAAAATCCAAAATCAGACAGAGTGTTGACACCAGAGAGGCTAAGACCGCATTGACTCAGTGCGGTATTCAGCCTCTCTGGTGTCAAGTCTGATTTTGGAAAAAAAAAAAAAAATCCAAAATCAGACAGAGTGTTGAGACCAGAGATGCTAAGAGCGCATTGACTCAGTGCGGTATGCAGCCTCTCTGGTGTCAAGTCTGATTTTGGAAAAAAAAAAAAAAAAAATCCAAAATCAGACAGAGTGTTGAGACCAGAGAGGCTAAGACCGTATTGACTCAGTGCGGTATTCAGCCTCTCTGGTGTCAAGTCTGATTTTGGAAAAAAAAAAAAAAAAAAATCCAAAATCAGACAGAGTGTTGACACCAGAGAGGCTAAGACCGCATTGACTCAGTGTGGTATTCAGCCTCTCTGGTGTCAAGTCTGATTTTGGAAAAAAAAAAAAAAATCCAAAATCAGACAGAGTGTTGACACCAGAGAGGCTAAGACCGCATTGACTCAGTGCGGTATTCAGCCTCTCTGGTGTCAAGTCTGATTTTGGAAAAAAAAATATAAAAAAAAATCCAAAATCAGACAGAGTGTTGAGACCAGAGAGGCTAAGACCGCATTGACTCAGTGCGGTATTCAGCCTCTCTGGTGTCAAGTCTGATTTTGGAAAAAAAAAAAAAAATCCAAAATCAGACAGTGTTGACACCAGAGAGGCTAAGAGCGCATTGACTCAGTGCGGTATTCAGCCTCTCTGGTGTCAAGTCTGATTTTGGAAAAAAAAAAAAAAAAAATCCAAAATCAGACAGAGTGTTGAGACCAGAGAGGCTAAGACCGCATTGACTCAGTGCGGTATTCAGCCTCTCTTGTGTCAAGTCTGATTTTGGAAAAAAAAAAAAAATCCAAAATCAGACAGAGTGTTGACACCAGAGAGGCTAAGACCGCATTGACTCAGTGCGGTATTCAGCCTCTCTGGTGTCAAGTCTGATTTTGGAAAAAAAAATATAAAAAAAAATCCAAAATCAGACAGAGTGTTGAGACCAGAGAGGCTAAGACCGCATTGACTCAGTGCGGTATTCAGCCTCTCTGGTGTCAAGTCTGATTTTGGAAAAAAAAAAAAAAATCCAAAATCAGACAGTGTTGACACCAGAGAGGCTAAGAGCGCATTGACTCAGTGCGGTATTCAGCCTCTCTGGTGTCAAGTCTGATTTTGGAAAAAAAAAAAAAAAAAATCCAAAATCAGACAGAGTGTTGAGACCAGAGAGGCTAAGACCGCATTGACTCAGTGCGGTATTCAGCCTCTCTGGTGTCAAGTCTGATTTTGGAAAAAAAAAAAAAAAAATCCAAAATCAGACAGAGTGTTGAGACCAGAGAGGCTAAGACCGCATTGACTCAGTGCGGTATTCAGCCTCTCTGGTGTCAAGTCTGATTTTGGAAAAAAAAAAAAAAATCCAAAATCAGACAGAGTGTTGACACCAGAGAGGCTAAGACCGCATTGACTCAGTGCGGTATTCAGCCTCTCTGGTGTCAAGTCTGATTTTGGAAAAAAAAAAAAAATCCAAAATCAGACAGAGTGTTGACACCAGAGAGGCTAAGACCGCATTGACTCAGTGCGGTATTCAGCCTCTCTGGTGTCAAGTCTGATTTTGGAAAAAAAAATATAAAAAAAAATCCAAAATCAGACAGAGTGTTGACACCAGAGAGGTTAAGACCGCATTGACTCAGTGCGGTATTCAGCCTCTCTGGTGTCAAGTCTGATTTTGGAAAAAAAAAAAAAATCCAAAATCAGACAGAGTGTTGACACCAGAGAGGCTAAGACCGCATTGACTCAGTGCGGTATTCAGCCTCTCTGGTGTCAAGTCTGATTTTGGAAAAAAAAAAAAAAATCCAAAATCAGACAGAGTGTTGAGACCAGAGATGCTAAGAGCGCATTGACTCAGTGCGGTATGCAGCCTCTCTGGTGTCAAGTCTGATTTTGGAAAAAAAAAAAAAAAAAATCCAAAATCAGACAGAGTGTTGAGACCAGAGAGGCTAAGACCGTATTGACTCAGTGCGGTATTCAGCCTCTCTGGTGTCAAGTCTGATTTTGGAAAAAAAAAAAAAAAAAAATCCAAAATCAGACAGAGTGTTGACACCAGAGAGGCTAAGACCGCATTGACTCAGTGTGGTATTCAGCCTCTCTGGTGTCAAGTCTGATTTTGGAAAAAAAAAAAAAAATCCAAAATCAGACAGAGTGTTGACACCAGAGAGGCTAAGACCGCATTGACTTAGTGCGGTATTCAGCCTCTCTGGTGTCAAGTCTGATTTTGGAAAAAAAAAAAAAAATCCAAAATCAGACAGAGTGTTGACACCAGAGAGGCTAAGACCGCATTGACTCAGTGCGGTATTCAGCCTCTCTGGTGTCAAGTCTGATTTTGAAAAAAAAAAAAAAAAATCCAAAATCAGACAGAGTGTTGACACCAGAGAGGCTAAGACCGCATTGACTCAGTGCGGTATTCAGCCTCTCTGGTGTCAAGTCTGATTTTGGAAAAAAAAAAAAAAAAATCCAAAATCAGACAGAGTGTTGACACCAGAGAGGCTAAGACCGCATTGACTCAGTGCGGTATTCAGCCTCTCTTGTGTCAAGTCTGATTTTGGAAAAAAAAAAAAAAATCCAAAATCAGACAGAGTGTTGACACCAGAGAGGCTAAGACCGCATTCACTCAGTGCGGTATTCAGCCTCTCTGGTGTCAAGTCTGATTTTGGAAAAAAAAAAAAAAAATCCAAAATCAGACAGAGTGTTGAGACCAGAGAGGCTAAGACCGCATTGACTCAGTGCGGTATTCAGCCTCTCTGGTGTCAAGTCTGATTTTGGAAAAAAAAAAAAAAAAATCCAAAATCAGACAGAGTGTTGAGACCAGAGAGGCTAAGACCGCATTGACTCAGTGCGGTATTCAGCCTCTCTGGTGTCAAGTCTGATTTTGGAAAAAAAAAAAAAAAAATCCAAAATCAGACAGAGTGTTGAGACCAGAGAGGCTAAGACCGCATTGACTCAGTGCGGTATTCAGCCTCTCTGGTGTCAAGTCTGATTTTGGAAAAAAAAAAAAAAATCCAAAATCAGACAGTGTTGACACCAGAGAGGCTAAGAGCGCATTGACTCAGTGCGGTATTCAGCCTCTCTGGTGTCAAGTCTGATTTTGGAAAAAAAAAAAAAAAAAAATCCAAAATCAGACAGAGTGTTGAGACCAGAGAGGCTAAGACCGCATTGACTCAGTGCGGTATTCAGCCTCTCTGGTGTCAAGTCTGATTTTGGAAAAAAAAAAAAAAAAAATCCAAAATCAGACAGAGTGTTGAGACCAGAGAGGCTAAGACCGCATTGACTCAGTGCGGTATTCAGCCTCTCTGGTGTCAAGTCTGATTTTGGAAAAAAAAAAAAAAAAAAATTCAAAATCAGACAGAGTGTTGAGACCAGAGAGGCTAAGACCGCATTGACTCAGTGCGGTATTCAGCCTCTCTGGTGTCAAGTCTGATTTTGGAAAAAAAAAAAAAAAAAAAATACAAAATCAGACAGAGTGTTGAGACCAGAGAGGCTAAGACCGCATTGACTCAGTGCGGTATTCAGCCTCTCTGGTGTCAAGTCTGATTTTGGAATAAAAAAAAAAAAAATCCAAAATCAGACAGAGTGTTGAGACCAGAGAGGCTAAGACCGCATTGACTCAGTGCGGTATTCAGCCTCTCTGGTGTCAAGTCTGATTTTGGAAAAAAAAAAAAAAAGAAAATCCAAAATCAGACAGAGTGTTGAGACCAGAGAGGCTAAGACCGCATTGACTCAGTGCGGTATTCAGCCTCTCTGGTGTCAAGTCTGATTTTGGAAAAAAAAAAAAAAAAATCCAAAATCAGACAGAGTGTTGAGACCAGAGAGGCTAAGACCGCATTGACTCAGTGCGGTATTCAGCCTCTCTGGTGTCAAGTCTGATTTTGGAAAAAAGAAAAAAAAAGAAAATCCAAAATCAGACAGAGTGTTGAGACCAGAGAGGCTAAGACCGCATTGACTCAGTGCGGTATTCAGCCTCTCTGGTGTCAAGTCTGATTTTGGAAAAAAAAAAAAAAAAAATCCAAAATCAGACAGAGTGTTGAGACCAGAGAGGCTAAGACCGCATTGACTCAGTGCGGTATTCAGCCTCTCTGGTGTCAAGTCTGATTTTGGAAAAAAAAAAAAAATCCAAAATCAGACAGAGTGTTGACACCAGAGAGGCTAAGACCGCATTGACTCAGTGCGGTATTCAGCCTCTCTGGTGTCAAGTCTGATTTTGGAAAAAAAAAAAAAAAATCCAAAATCAGACAGAGTGTTGACACCAGAGAGGCTAAGACCGCATTGACTCAGTGCGGTATTCAGCCTCTCTGGTGTCAAGTCTGATTTTGGAAAAAAAAAAAAAATCCAAAATCAGACAGAGTGTTGACATCAGAGAGGCTAAGACCGCATTGACTCAGTGCGGTATTCAGCCTCTCTGGTGTCAAGTCTGATTTTGGAAAAAAAAAAAAAAAATCCAAAATCAGACAGAGTGTTGAGACCAGAGAGGCTAAGAGCGCATTGACTCAGTGCGGTATGCAGCCTCTCTGGTGTCAAGTCTGATTTTGGAAAAAAAAAAAAATCCAAAATCAGACAGAGTGTTGAGACCAGAGAGGCTAAGAGCGCATTGACTCAGTGCGGTATGCAGCCTCTCTGGTGTCAAGTCTGATTTTGGAATAAAATAAAAAAAAAATCCAAAATCAGACAGTGTTGACACCAGAGAGGCTAAGAGCGCATTGACTCAGTGCAGTATTCAGCCTCTCTGGTGTCAAGTCTGATTTTGGAAAAAAAAAAAAAAATCCAAAATCAGACAGAGTGTTGAGACCAGAGAGGCTAAGACCGCATTGACTCAGTGCGGTATTCAGCCTCTCTGGTGTCAAGTCTGATTTTGGAAAAAAAAAAAAAAAAATCCAAAATCAGACAGAGTGTTGAGACCAGAGAGGCTAAGACCGCATTGACTCAGTGCGGTATTCAGCCTCTCTGGTGTCAAGTCTGATTTTGGAAAAAAAAAAAAAAAATCCAAAATCAGACAGTGTTGACACCAGAGAGGCTAAGAGCGCATTGACTCAGTGCAGTATTCAGCCTCTCTGGTGTCAAGTCTGATTTTGGAAAAAAAAAAAAAAAAAAATCCAAAATCAGACAGAGTGTTGAGACCAGAGAGGCTAAGACCGCATTGACTCAGTGCGGTATTCAGCCTCTCTGGTGTCAAGTCTGATTTTGGAAAAAAAAAAAAAAAATCCAAAATCAGACAGAGTGTTGAGACCAGAGAGGCTAAGACCGCATTGACTCAGTGCGGTATTCAGCCTCTCTGGTGTCAAGTCTGATTTTAGAAAAAAAAAAAAAAAAAATCCAAAATCAGACAGAGTGTTGAGACCAGAGAGGCTAAGACCGCATTGACTCAGTGCGGTATTCAGCCTCTCTGGTGTCAAGTCTGATTTTGGAAAAAAAAAAAAAATCCAAAATCAGACAGAGTGTTGAGACCAGAGAGGCTAAGACCGCATTGACTCAGTGCGGTATTCAGCCTCTCTGGTGTCAAGTCTGATTTTGGAATAAAAAAAAAAAAAAATCCAAAATCAGACAGTGTTGACACCAGAGAGGCTAAGAGCGCATTGACTCAGTGCGGTATTCAGCCTCTCTGGTGTCAAGTCTGATTTTGGAAAAAAAAAAAAAAAATCCAAAATCAGACAGAGTGTTGAGACCAGAGAGGCTAAGACCGCATTGACTCAGTGCGGTATTCAGCCTCTCTGGTGTCAAGTCTGATTTTGGAAAAAAAAAAAAAAAAAATCCAAAATCAGACAGAGTGTTGACACCAGAGAGGCTAAGACCGCATTGACTCAGTGCGGTATTCAGCCTCTCTGGTGTCAAGTCTGATTTTGGAAAAAAAAAAAAAAATCCAAAATCAGACAGAGTGTTGAGACCAGAGAGGCTAAGAGCGCATTGACTCAGTGCGGTATGCAGCCTCTCTGGTGTCAAGTCTGATTTTGGAAAAAAAAAAAAATCCAAAATCAGACAGAGTGTTGAGACCAGAGAGGCTAAGAGCGCATTGACTCAGTGCGGTATGCAGCCTCTCTGGTGTCAAGTCTGATTTTGGAATAAAATAAAAAAAAAATCCAAAATCAGACAGTGTTGACACCAGAGAGGCTAAGAGCGCATTGACTCAGTGCGGTATTCAGCCTCTCTGGTGTCAAGTCTGATTTTGGAAAAAAAAAAAAAAAATCCAAAATCAGACAGAGTGTTGAGACCAGAGAGGCTAAGACCGCATTGACTCAGTGCGGTATTCAGCCTCTCTGGTGTCAAGTCTGATTTTGGAAAAAAAAAAAAAAAAATCCAAAATCAGACAGAGTGTTGAGACCAGAGAGGCTAAGACCGCATTGACTCAGTGCGGTATTCAGCCTCTCTGGTGTCAAGTCTGATTTTGGAAAAAAAAAAAAAAATCCAAAATCAGACAGTGTTGACACCAGAGAGGCTAAGAGCGCATTGACTCAGTGCGGTATTCAGCCTCTCTGGTGTCAAGTCTGATTTTGGAAAAAAAAAAAAAAAAAATCCAAAATCAAACAGAGTGTTGAGACCAGAGAGGCTAAGACCGCATTGACTCAGTGCGGTATTCAGCCTCTCTGGTGTCAAGTCTGATTTTGGAAAAAAAAAAAAAAAAAAATCCAAAATCAGACAGAGTGTTGACACCAGAGAGGCTAAGACCGCATTGACTCAGTGTGGTATTCAGCCTCTCTGGTGTCAAGTCTGATTTTGGAAAAAAAAAAAAAAATCCAAAATCAGACAGAGTGTTGACACCAGAGAGGCTAAGACCGCATTGACTCAGTGCGGTATTCAGCCTCTCTGGTGTCAAGTCTGATTTTGGAAAAAAAAAAAAAAATCCAAAATCAGACAGAGTGTTGACACCAGAGAGGCTAAGACCGCATTGACTCAGTGCGGTATTCAGCCTCTCTGGTGTCAAGTCTGATTTTGAAAAAAAAAAAAAAAAATCCAAAATCAGACAGAGTGTTGACACCAGAGAGGCTAAGACCGCATTGACTCAGTGCGGTATTCAGCCTCTCTGGTGTCAAGTCTGATTTTGGAAAAAAAAAAAAAAAAATCCAAAATCAGACAGAGTGTTGACACCAGAGAGGCTAAGACCGCATTGACTCAGTGCGGTATTCAGCCTCTCTTCTGTCAAGTCTGATTTTGTAAAAAAAAAAAAAATCCAAAATCAGACAGAGTGTTAACACCAGAGAGGCTAAGACCGCATTCACTCAGTGCGGTATTCAGCCTCTCTGGTGTCAAGTCTGATTTTGGAAAAAAAAAAAAAAAATCCAAAATCAGACAGAGTGTTGAGACCAGAGAGGCTAAGACCGCATTGACTCAGTGCGGTATTCAGCCTCTCTGGTGTCAAGTCTGATTTTGGAAAAAAAAAAAAAAAATCCAAAATCAGACAGAGTGTTGAGACCAGAGAGGCTAAGACCGCATTGACTCAGTGCGGTATTCAGCCTCTCTGGTGTCAAGTCTGATTTTGGAAAAAAAAAAATCCAAAATCAGACAGAGTGTTGACACCAGAGAGGCTAAGACCGCATTGACTCAGTGCGGTATTCAGCCTCTCTGGTGTCAAGTCTGATTTTGGAAAAAAAAAAAAAAAAAATCCAAAATCAGACAGAGTGTTGACACCAGAGAGGCTAAGACCGCATTGACTCAGTGCGGTATTCAGCCTCTCTGGTGTCAAGTCTGATTTTGGAAAAAAAAAAAAAAATCCAAAATCAGACAGAGTGTTGAGACCAGAGAGGCTAAGAGCGCATTGACTCAGTGCGGTATGCAGCCTCTCTGGTGTCAAGTCTGATTTTGAAAAAAAAAAAAAAAAAAAATCCAAAATCAGACAGAGTGTTGACACCAGAGAGGCTAAGACCGCATTGACTCAGTGTGGTATTCAGCCTCTCTGGTGTCAAGTCTGATTTTGGAAAAAAAAAAAAAAATCCAAAATCAGACAGAGTGTTGACACCAGAGAGGCTAAGACCGCATTGACTCAGTGCGGTATTCAGCCTCTCTGGTGTCAAGTCTGATTTTGGAAAAAAAAAAAAAAATCCAAAATCAGACAGAGTGTTGACACCAGAGAGGCTAAGACCGCATTGACTCAGTGCGGTATTCAGCCTCTCTGGTGTCAAGTCTGATTTTGAAAAAAAAAAAAAAAAATCCAAAATCAGACAGAGTGTTGACACCAGAGAGGCTAAGACCGCATTGACTCAGTGCGGTATTCAGCCTCTCTGGTGTCAAGTCTGATTTTGGAAAAAAAATGAAATAAATCCAAAATCAGACAGAGTGTTGACACCAGAGAGGCTAAGACCGCATTGACTCAGTGCGGTATTCAGCCTCTCTTGTGTCAAGTCTGATTTTGTAAAAAAAAAAAAAATCCAAAATCAGACAGAGTGTTAACACCAGAGAGGCTAAGACCGCATTCACTCAGTGCGGTATTCAGCCTCTCTGGTGTCAAGTCTGATTTTGGAAAAAAAAAAAAAAAATCCAAAATCAGACAGAGTGTTGAGACCAGAGAGGCTAAGACCGCATTGACTCAGTGCGGTATTCAGCCTCTCTGGTGTCAAGTCTGATTTTGGAAAAAAAAAAAAAAAAAAATCCAAAATCAGACAGAGTGTTGAGACCAGAGAGGCTAAGACCGCATTGACTCAGTGCGGTATTCAGCCTCTCTGGTGTCAAGTCTGATTTTGGAAAAAAAAAAAAAAAAATCCAAAATCAGACAGAGTGTTGAGACCAGAGAGGCTAAGACCGCATTGACTCAGTGCGGTATTCAGCCTCTCTGGTGTCAAGTCTGATTTTGGAAAAAAAAAAAAAATCCAAAATCAGACAGTGTTGACACCAGAGAGGCTAAGAGCGCATTGACTCAGTGCGGTATTCAGCCTCTCTGGTGTCAAGTCTGATTTTGGAAAAAAAAAAAAAAAAAATCCAAAATCAAACAGAGTGTTGAGACCAGAGAGGCTAAGACCGCATTGACTCAGTGCGGTATTCAGCCTCTCTGGTGTCAAGTCTGATTTTGGAAAAAAAAAAAAAAAAAAATCCAAAATCAGACAGAGTGTTGAAACCAGAGAGGCTAAGACCGCATTGACTCAGTGCGGTATTCAGCCTCTCTGGTGTCAAGTCTGATTTTGGAAAAAAAAAAAAAAATCCAAAATCAGACAGAGTGTTGACACCAGAGAGGCTAAGACCGCATTGACTCAGTGCGGTATTCAGCCTCTCTGGTGTCAAGTCTGATTTTGGAAAACAAAAAAAAAATCCAAAATCAGACAGAGTGTTGAGACCAGAGAGGCTAAGACCGCATTGACTCAGTGCGGTATTCAGCCTCTCTGGTGTCAAGTCTGATTTTGGAAAAAAAAAAAAAAAAAAAATCCAAAATCAGACAGAGTGTTGACACCAGAGAGGCTAAGACCGCATTGACTCAGTGCGGTATTCAGCCTCTCTGGTGTCAAGTCTGATTTTGGAAAAAAAAAAAAAAAATCCAAAATCAGACAGAGTGTTGAGACCAGAGAGGCTAAGACCGCATTGACTCAGTGCGGTATTCAGCCTCTCTGGTGTCAAGTCTGATTTTGGAAAAAAAAAAAAAAAAAAATCCAAAATCAGACAGAGTGTTGAGACCAGAGAGGCTAAGACCGCATTGACTCAGTGCGGTATTCAGCCTCTCTGGTGTCAAGTCTGATTTTGGAAAAAAAAAAAAAAAAAAAATCCAAAATCAGACAGAGTGTTGAGACCAGAGAGGCTAAGACCGCATTGACTCAGTGCGGTATTCAGCCTCTCTGGTGTCAAGTCTGATTTTGGAAAAAAAAAAAAAAATCCAAAATCAGACAGTGTTGACACCAGAGAGGCTAAGAGTGCATTGACTCAGTGCGGTATTCAGCCTCTCTGGTGTCAAGTCTGATTTTGGAAAAAAAAAAAAAAAAAATCCAAAATCAGACAGAGTGTTGAGACCAGAGAGGCTAAGACCGCATTGACTCAGTGCGGTATTCAGCCTCTCTGGTGTCAAGTCTGATTTTGGAAAAAAAAAAAAAATCCAAAATCAGACAGAGTGTTGACACCAGAGAGGCTAAGACCGCATTGACTCAGTGCGGTATTCAGCCTCTCTGGTGTCAAGTCTGATTTTGGAAAAAAAAAAAAAAAAAATCCAAAATCAGACAGAGTGTTGAGACCAGAGAGGCTAAGACCACATTGACTCAGTGCGGTATTCAGCCTCTCTGGTGTCAAGTCTGATTTTGGAAAAAAAAAAAAAAATCCAAAATCAGACAGTGTTTACACCAGAGAGGCTAAGAGCGCATTGACTCAGTGCGGTATTCAGCCTCTCTGGTGTCAAGTCTGATTTTGGAAAAAAAAAAAAAAAAATCCAAAATCAGACAGAGTGTTGAGACCAGAGAGGCTAAGACCGCATTGACTCAGTGCGGTATTCAGCCTCTCTGGTGTCAAGTCTGATTTTGGAAAAAAAAAAAAAAAAAAAAATCCAAAATCAGACAGAGTGTTGACACCAGAGAGGCTAAGACCGCATTGACTCAGTGCGGTATTCAGCCTCTCTGGTGTCAAGTCTGATTTTGGAAAAAAAAAAAAAATCCAAAATCAGACAGAGTGTTGACACCAGAGAGGCTAAGACCGCATTGACTCAGTGCGGTATTCAGCCTCTCTGGTGTCAAGTCTGATTTTGGAAAAAAAAAAAAAAATCCAAAATCAGAGTGTTGAGACCAGAGAGGCTAAGACCGCATTGACTCAGTGCGGTATTCAGCCTCTCTGGTGTTAAGTCTGATTTTGGAAAAAAAAAAAAAAAAAAATCCAAAATCAGACAGAGTGTTGACACCAGAGAGGCTAAGACCGCATTGACTCAGTGCGGTATTCAGCCTCTCTGGTGTCAAGTTTGATTTTGGAAAAAAAAAAAAAAAATCCAAAATCAGACAGAGTGTTGACACCAGAGAGGCTAAGACCGCATTGACTCAGTGCGGTATTCAGCCTCTCTGGTGTCAAGTCTGATTTTGGAAAAAAAAAAAAAAATCCAAAATCAGACAGAGTGTTGAGACCAGAGAGGCTAAGACCGCATTGACTCAGTGCGGTATTCAGCCTCTCTGGTGTCAAGTCTGATTTTGGAAAAAAAAAAAAAAAAATTCAAAATCAGACAGAGTGTTGAGACCAGAGAGGCTAAGACCGCATTGACTCAGTGCGGTATTCAGCCTCTCTGGTGTCAAGTCTGATTTTGGAAAAAAAAAAAAAAAAATCCAAAATCAGACAGAGTGTTGAGACCAGAGAGGCTAAGAGCGCATTGACTCAGTGCGGTATTCAGCCTCTCTGGTGTCAAGTCTGATTTTGGAAAAAAAAAAAAAATCCAAAATCAGACAGAGTGTTGACACCAGAGAGGCTAAGACCGCATTGACTCAGTGCGGTATTCAGCCTCTCTGGTGTCAAGTCTGATTTTGGAAAACAAAAAAAAAATCCAAAATCAGACAGAGTGTTGAGACCAGAGAGGCTAAGACCGCATTGACTCAGTGCGGTATTCAGCCTCTCTGGTGTCAAGTCTGATTTTGGAAAAAAAAAAAAAAATCCAAAATCAGACAGAGTGTTGACACCAGAGAGGCTAAGACCGCATTGACTCAGTGCGGTATTCAGCCTCTCTGGTGTCAAGTCTGATTTTGGAAAAAAAAAAAAAAAAATCCAAAATCAGACAGAGTGTTGAGACCAGAGAGGCTAAGACCGCATTGACTCAGTGCGGTATTCAGCCTCTCTGGTGTCAAGTCTGATTTTGGAAAAAAAAAAAAAAAAAATCCAAAATCAGACAGAGTGTTGAGACCAGAGAGGCTAAGACCGCATTGACTCAGTGCGGTATTCAGCCTCTCTGGTGTCAAGTCTGATTTTGGAAAAAAAAAAAAAAAAAAATCCAAAATCAGACAGAGTGTTGAGACCAGAGAGGCTAAGACCGCATTGACTCAGTGCGGTATTCAGCCTCTCTGGTGTCAAGTCTGATTTTGGAAAAAAAAAAAAAATCCAAAATCAGACAGTGTTGACACCAGAGAGGCTAAGAGCGCATTGACTCAGTGCGGTATTCAGCCTCTCTGGTGTCAAGTCTGATTTTGGAAAAAAAAAAAAAAAAAATCCAAAATCAGACAGAGTGTTGAGACCAGAGAGGCTAACTCAGTGCGGTATTCAGCCTCTCTGGTGTCAAGTCTGATTTTGGAAAAAAAAAAAAAATCCAAAATCAGACAGAGTGTTGACACCAGAGAGGCTAAGACCGCATTGACTCAGTGCGGTATTCAGCCTCTCTGGTGTCAAGTCTGATTTTGGAAAAAAAAAAAAAAAAAATCCAAAATCAGACAGAGTGTTGAGACCAGAGAGGCTAAGACCACATTGACTCAGTGCGGTATTCAGCCTCTCTGGTGTCAAGTCTGATTTTGGAAAAAAAAAAAAAAATCCAAAATCAGACAGTGTTTACACCAGAGAGGCTAAGAGCGCATTGACTCAGTGCGGTATTCAGCCTCTCTGGTGTCAAGTCTGATTTTGGAAAAAAAAAAAAAAAAAATCCAAAATCAGACAGAGTGTTGAGACCAGAGAGGCTAAGACCGCATTGACTCAGTGCGGTATTCAGCCTCTCTGGTGTCAAGTCTGATTTTGGAAAAAAAAAAAAAAAAAAAAAATCCAAAATCAGACAGAGTGTTGACACCAGAGAGGCTAAGACCGCATTGACTCAGTGCGGTATTCAGCCTCTCTGGTGTCAAGTCTGATTTTGGAAAAAAAAAAAAAATCCAAAATCAGACAGAGTGTTGACACCAGAGAGGCTAAGACCGCATTGACTCAGTGCGGTATTCAGCCTCTCTGGTGTCAAGTCTGATTTTGGAAAAAAAAAAAAAAATCCAAAATCAGAGTGTTGAGACCAGAGAGGCTAAGACCGCATTGACTCAGTGCGGTATTCAGCCTCTCTGGTGTTAAGTCTGATTTTGGAAAAAAAAAAAAAAAAAAAATCCAAAATCAGACAGAGTGTTGAGACCAGAGAGGCTAAGACCGCATTGACTCAGTGCGGTATTCAGCCTCTCTGGTGTCAAGTCTGATTTTGGAAAAAAAAAAAAAAAAAATCAAAATCAGACAGAGTGTTGAGACCAGAGAGGCTAAGACCGCATTGACTCAGTGCGGTATTCAGCCTCTCTGGTGTCAAGTCTGATTTTGGAAAAAAAAAAAAAAAAAATCCAAAATCAGACAGAGTGTTGAGACCAGAGAGGCTAAGAGCGCATTGACTCAGTGCGGTATTCAGCCTCTCTGGTGTCAAGTCTGATTTTGGAAAAAAAAAAAAAAAAAATCCAAAATCAGACAGAGTGTTGACACCAGAGAGGCTAAGACCGCATTGACTCAGTGTGGTATTCAGCCTCTCTGGTGTCAAGTCTGATTTTGGAAAAAAAAAAAAAAATCCAAAATCAGACAGAGTGTTGACACCAGAGAGGCTAAGACCGCATTGACTCAGTGCGGTATTCAGCCTCTCTGGTGTCAAGTCTGATTTTGGAAAAAAAAAAAAAATCCAAAATCAGACAGAGTGTTGACACCAGAGAGGCTAAGACCGCATTGACTCAGTGCGGTATTCAGCCTCTCTGGTGTCAAGTCTGATTTTTGAAAAAAAAAAAAATCCAAAATCAGACAGAGTGTTGACACCAGAGAGGCTAAGACCGCATTGACTCAGTGCGGTATTCAGCCTCTCTGGTGTCAAGTCTGATTTTGGAAAAAAAAAAAAAAATCCAAAATCAGACAGAGTGTTGACACCAGAGAGGCTAAGACCGCATTGACTCAGTGCGGTATTCAGCCTCTCTGGTGTCAAGTCTGATTTTGGAAAAAAAAAAAAAAAATCCAAAATCAGACAGAGTGTTGAGACCAGAGAGGCTAAGAGCGCATTGACTCAGTGCGGTATGCAGCCTCTCTGGTGTCAAGTCTGATTTTGGAAAAAAAAAAAAAAAAATCCAAAATCAGACAGAGTGTTGAGACCAGAGAGGCTAAGAGCGCATTGACTCAGTGCGGTATTCAGCCTCTCTGGTGTCAAGTCTGATTTTGGAAAAAAAAAAAAAAAAAATCCAAAATCAGACAGAGTGTTGACACCAGAGAGGCTAAGACCGCATTGACTCAGTGCGGTATTCAGCCTCTCTGGTGTCAAGTCTGATTTTGGAAAAAAAAAAAAAATCCAAAATCAGACAGAGTGTTGACACCAGAGAGGCTAAGACCGCATTGACTCAGTGCGGTATTCAGCCTCTCTGGTGTCAAGTCTGATTTTGGGAAAAAAAAAAAATCCAAAATCAGACAGAGTGTTGACACCAGAGAGGCTAAGACCGCATTGACTCAGTGCGGTATTCAGCCTCTCTGGTGTCAAGTCTGATTTTGGAAAAAGAAAAAAAAATCCAAAATCAGACAGAGTGTTGACACCAGAGAGGCTAAGACCGCATTGACTCAGTGCGGTATTCAGCCTCTCTGGTGTCAAGTCTGATTTTGGAAAAAAAAAAAAAAAATCCAAAATCAGACAGAGTGTTGAGACCAGAGAGGCTAAGACCGCATTGACTCAGTGCGGTATTCAGCCTCTCTGGTGTCAAGTCTGATTTTGGAAAAAAAAAAAAAAAAATCCAAAATCAGACAGAGTGTTGAGACCAGAGAGGCTAAGACCGCATTGACTCAGTGCGGTATTCAGCCTCTCTGGTGTCAAGTCTGATTTTGGAAAAAAAAATCCAAAATCAGACAGAGTGTTGACACCAGAGAGGCTAAGACCGCATTGACTCAGTGCGGTATTCAGCCTCTCTGGTGTCAAGTCTGATTTTGGAAAAAAAAAAAAAAATCCAAAATCAGACAGAGTGTTGAGACCAGAGAGGCTAAGACCGCATTGACTCAGTGCGGTATTCAGCCTCTCTGGTGTCAAGTCTGATTTTGGAAAAAAAAAAAAAAAAAATCCAAAATCAGACAGAGTGTTGAGACCAGAGAGGCTAAGACCGCATTGACTCAGTGCGGTATTCAGCCTCTCTGGTGTCAAGTCTGATTTTGGAAAAAAAAAAAAAAATCCAAAATCAGACAGAGTGTTGAGACCAGAGAGGCTAAGACCGCATTGACTCAGTGCGGTATTCAGCCTCTCTGGTGTCAAGTCTGATTTTGGAAAAAAAAAAAAAAAAAATCCAAAATCAGACAGAGTGTTGACACCAGAGAGGCTAAGACCGCATTGACTCAGTGCGGTATTCAGCCTCTCTGGTGTCAAGTCTGATTTTGGGAAAAAAAAAAAAAAAATCCAAAATCAGACAGAGTGTTGACACCAGAGAGGCTAAGACCGCATTGACTCAGTGCGGTATTCAGCCTCTCTGGTGTCAAGTCTGATTTTGGAAAAAAATAAAATAAATCCAAAATCAGACAGAGTGTTGAGACCAGAGAGGCTAAGACCGCATTGACTCAGTGCGGTATTCAGCCTCTCTGGTGTCAAGTCTGATTTTGGAAAAAAAAAAAAAAATCCAAAATCAGACAGAGTGTTGACACCAGAGAGGCTAAGACCGCATTGACTCAGTGCGGTATTCAGCCTCTCTGGTGTCAAGTCTGATTTTGGAAAAAAAAAAAAAAAAATCCAAAATCAGATAGAGTGTTGAGACCAGAGAGGCTAAGACCGCATTGACTCAGTGCGGTATTCAGCCTCTCTGGTGTCAAGTCTGATTTTGGAAAAAAAAAAAAAAAAATCCAAAATCAGACAGAGTGTTGAGACCAGAGAGGCTAAGACCGCATTGACTCAGTGCGGTATTCAGCCTCTCTGGTGTCAAGTCTGATTTTGGAAAAAAAAAAAAAAAAATCCAAAATCAGACAGAGTGTTGAGACCAGAGAGGCTAAGAGCGCATTGACTCAGTGCGGTATGCAGCCTCTCTGGTGTCAAGTCTGATTTTGGAAAAAAAAAAAAAAAAAATCCAAAATCAGACAGAGTGTTGAGACCAGAGAGGCTAAGACCGCATTGACTCAGTGCGGTATTCAGCCTCTCTGGTGTCAAGTCTGATTTTGGAAAAAAAAAAAAAAAAAATCCAAAATCAGACAGAGTGTTGACACCAGAGAGGCTAAGACCGCATTGACTCAGTGCGGTATTCAGCCTCTCTGGTGTCAAGTCTGATTTTGGAGAAAAAAAAAAATCCAAAATCAGACAGAGTGTTGACACCAGAGAGGCTAAGACCGCATTGACTCAGTGCGGTATTCAGCCTCTCTGGTGTCAAGTCTGATTTTGGAAAAAAAAAAAAAATCCAAAATCAGACAGAGTGTTGACACCAGAGAGGCTAAGACCGCATTGACTCAGTGCGGTATTCAGCCTCTCTGGTGTCAAGTCTGATTTTGGAAAAAAAAAAAAAAAAATCCAAAATCAGACAGAGTGTTGAGACCAGAGAGGCTAAGAGCGCATTGACTCAGTGCGGTATGCAGCCTCTCTGGTGTCAAGTCTGATTTTGGAAAAAAAAATCCAAAATCAGACAGAGTGTTGACACCAGAGAGGCTAAGACCGCATTGACTCAGTGCGGTATTCAGCCTCTCTGGTGTCAAGTCTGATTTTGGAAAAAAAAAAAAAAATCCAAAATCAGACAGAGTGTTGAGACCAGAGAGGCTAAGACCGCATTGACTCAGTGCGGTATTCAGCCTCTCTGGTGTCAAGTCTGATTTTGGAAAAAAAAATCCAAAATCAGACAGAGTGTTGACACCAGAGAGGCTAAGACCGCATTGACTCAGTGCGGTATTCAGCCTCTCTGGTGTCAAGTCTGATTTTGGAAAAAAAAAAAAAAATCCAAAATCAGACAGAGTGTTGAGACCAGAGAGGCTAAGACCGCATTGACTCAGTGCGGTATTCAGCCTCTCTGGTGTCAAGTCTGATTTTGGAAAAAAAAAAAAAAAAAATCCAAAATCAGACAGAGTGTTGAGACCAGAGAGGCTAAGACCGCATTGACTCAGTGCGGTATTCAGCCTCTCTGGTGTCAAGTCTGATTTTGGAAAAAAAAAAAAAAAATCCAAAATCAGACAGAGTGTTGAGACCAGAGAGGCTAAGACCGCATTGACTCAGTGCGGTATTCAGCCTCTCTGGTGTCAAGTCTGATTTTGGAAAAAAAAAAAAAAAAAATCCAAAATCAGACAGAGTGTTGACACCAGAGAGGCTAAGACCGCATTGACTCAGTGCGGTATTCAGCCTCTCTGGTGTCAAGTCTGATTTTGGAAAAAAAAAAAAAAAAATCCAAAATCAGACAGAGTGTTGACACCAGAGAGGCTAAGACCGCATTGACTCAGTGCGGTATTCAGCCTCTCTGGTGTCAAGTCTGATTTTGGAGAAAAAAAAAATCCAAAATCAGACAGAGTGTTGACACCAGAGAGGCTAAGACCGCATTGACTCAGTGCGGTATTCAGCCTCTCTGGTGTCAAGTCTGATTTTGGAAAAAAAAAAAAAATCCAAAATCAGACAGAGTGTTGACACCAGAGAGGCTAAGACCGCATTGACTCAGTGCGGTATTCAGCCTCTCTGGTGTCAAGTCTGATTTTGGAAAAAAAAAAAAAAAAATCCAAAATCAGACAGAGTGTTGAGACCAGAGAGGCTAAGAGCGCATTGACTCAGTGCGGTATGCAGCCTCTCTGGTGTCAAGTCTGATTTTGGAAAAAAAAAAAAAAAAAATCCAAAATCAGACAGAGTGTTGAGACCAGAGAGGCTAAGACCGCATTGACTCAGTGCGGTATTCAGCCTCTCTGGTGTCAAGTCTGATTTTGGAAAAAAAAAAAAAAAAAAATCCAAAATCAGACAGAGTGTTGACACCAGAGAGGCTAAGACCGCATTGACTCAGTGTGGTATTCAGCCTCTCTGGTGTCAAGTCTGATTTTGGAAAAAAAAAAAAAAAATCCAAAATCAGACAGAGTGTTGACACCAGAGAGGCTAAGACCGCATTGACTCAGTGCGGTATTCAGCCTCTCTGGTGTCAAGTCTGATTTTGGAAAAAAAAAAAAAAAATCCAAAATCAGACAGAGTGTTGACACCAGAGAGGCTAAGACCGCATTGACTCAGTGCGGTATTCAGCCTCTCTGGTGTCAAGTCTGATTTTGGGAAAAAAAAAAAAAAAATCCAAAATCAGACAGAGTGTTGACACCAGAGAGGCTAAGACCGCATTGACTCAGTGCGGTATTCAGCCTCTCTGGTGTCAAGTCTGATTTTGGAAAAAAAAAAAAAAAATCCAAAATCAGACAGAGTGTTGAGACCAGAGAGGCTAAGACCGCATTGACTCAGTGCGGTATTCAGCCTCTCTGGTGTCAAGTCTGATTTTGGAAAAAAAAAAAAAAAATCCAAAATCAGACAGAGTGTTGACACCAGAGAGGCTAAGACCGCATTGACTCAGTGCGGTATTCAGCCTCTCTGGTGTCAAGTCTGATTTTGGAAAAAAAAAAAAAAAAATCCAAAATCAGACAGAGTGTTGAGACCAGAGAGGCTAAGACCGCATTGACTCAGTGCGGTATTCAGCCTCTCTGGTGTCAAGTCTGATTTTGGAAAAAAAAAAAAAAAAATCCAAAATCAGACAGAGTGTTGAGACCAGAGAGGCTAAGACCGCATTGACTCAGTGCGGTATTCAGCCTCTCTGGTGTCAAGTCTGATTTTGGAAAAAAAAAAAAAAAAATCCAAAATCAGACAGAGTGTTGAGACCAGAGAGGCTAAGACCGCATTGACTCAGTGCGGTATTCAGCCTCTCTAGTGTCAAGTCTGATTTTGGAAAAAAAAAAAAAAAAAATCCAAAATCAGACAGAGTGTTGACACCAGAGAGGCTAAGACCGCATTGACTCAGTGCGGTATTCAGCCTCTCTGGTGTCAAGTCTGATTTTGGAAAAAAAAAAATCCAAAATCAGACTGAGTGTTGACACCAGAGAGGTTAAGACCGCATTGACTCAGTGCGGTATTCAGCCTCTCTGGTGTCAAGTCTGATTTTGGAAAAAAAAAAAAATCCAAAATCAGACAGAGTGTTGACACGAGAGAGGCTAAGACCGCATTGACTCAGTGCGGTATTCAGCCTCTCTGGTGTCAAGTCTGATTTTGGGAAAAAAAAAAAAATCCAAAATCAGACAGAGTGTTGAGACCAGAGATGCTAAGAGCGCATTGACTCAGTGCGGTATGCAGCCTCTCTGGTGTCAAGTCTGATTTTGGAAAAAAAAAAAAAAAAAATCCAAAATCAGACAGAGTGTTGAGACCAGAGAGGCTAAGACCGTATTGACTCAGTGCGGTATTCAGCCTCTCTGGTGTCAAGTCTGATTTTGGAAAAAAAAAAAAAAAAAAATCCAAAATCAGACAGAGTGTTGACACCAGAGAGGCTAAGACCGCATTGACTCAGTGTGGTATTCAGCCTCTCTGGTGTCAAGTCTGATTTTGGAAAAAAAAAAAAAAATCCAAAATCAGACAGAGTGTTGACACCAGAGAGGCTAAGACCGCATTGACTTAGTGCGGTATTCAGCCTCTCTGGTGTCAAGTCTGATTTTGGAAAAAAAAAAAAAAATCCAAAATCAGACAGAGTGTTGAGACCAGAGAGGCTAAGAGCGCATTGACTCAGTGCGGTATGCAGCCTCTCTGGTGTCAAGTCTGATTTTGGAAAAAAAATCCAAAATCAGACAGAGTGTTGACACCAGAGAGGCTAAGACCGCATTGACTCAGTGCGGTATTCAGCCTCTCTGGTGTCAAGTCTGATTTTGAAAAAAAAAAAAAAAAATCCAAAATCAGACAGAGTGTTGACACCAGAGAGGCTAAGACCGCATTGACTCAGTGCGGTATTCAGCCTCTCTGGTGTCAAGTCTGATTTTGAAAAAAAAAAAAAAAAATCCAAAATCAGACAGAGTGTTGACACCAGAGAGGCTAAGACCGCATTGACTCAGTGCGGTATTCAGCCTCTCTGGTGTCAAGTCTGATTTTGGAAAAAAAATAAAATAAATCCAAAATCAGACAGAGTGTTGACACCAGAGAGGCTAAGACCGCATTGACTCAGTGCGGTATTCAGCCTCTCTTGTGTCAAGTCTGATTTTGGAAAAAAAAAAAAAAATCCAAAATCAGACAGAGTGTTGACACCAGAGAGGCTAAGACCGCATTGACTCAGTGCGGTATTCAGCCTCTCTGGTGTCAAGTCTGATTTTGGAAAAAAAAATATAAAAAAAAATCCAAAATCAGACAGAGTGTTGAGACCAGAGAGGCTAAGACCGCATTGACTCAGTGCGGTATTCAGCCTCTCTGGTGTCAAGTCTGATTTTGGAAAAAAAAAAAAAAATCCAAAATCAGACAGTGTTGACACCAGAGAGGCTAAGAGCGCATTGACTCAGTGCGGTATTCAGCCTCTCTGGTGTCAAGTCTGATTTTGGAAAAAAAAAAAAAAAAAATCCAAAATCAGACAGAGTGTTGAGACCAGAGAGGCTAAGACCGCATTGACTCAGTGCGGTATTCAGCCTCTCTTGTGTCAAGTCTGATTTTGGAAAAAAAAAAAAAATCCAAAATCAGACAGAGTGTTGACACCAGAGAGGCTAAGACCGCATTGACTCAGTGCGGTATTCAGCCTCTCTGGTGTCAAGTCTGATTTTGGAAAAAAAAATATAAAAAAAAATCCAAAATCAGACAGAGTGTTGAGACCAGAGAGGCTAAGACCGCATTGACTCAGTGCGGTATTCAGCCTCTCTGGTGTCAAGTCTGATTTTGGAAAAAAAAAAAAAAATCCAAAATCAGACAGTGTTGACACCAGAGAGGCTAAGAGCGCATTGACTCAGTGCGGTATTCAGCCTCTCTGGTGTCAAGTCTGATTTTGGAAAAAAAAAAAAAAAAAATCCAAAATCAGACAGAGTGTTGAGACCAGAGAGGCTAAGACCGCATTGACTCAGTGCGGTATTCAGCCTCTCTGGTGTCAAGTCTGATTTTGGAAAAAAAAAAAAAAAAATCCAAAATCAGACAGAGTGTTGAGACCAGAGAGGCTAAGACCGCATTGACTCAGTGCGGTATTCAGCCTCTCTGGTGTCAAGTCTGATTTTGGAAAAAAAAAAAAAAATCCAAAATCAGACAGAGTGTTGACACCAGAGAGGCTAAGACCGCATTGACTCAGTGCGGTATTCAGCCTCTCTGGTGTCAAGTCTGATTTTGGAAAAAAAAAAAAAATCCAAAATCAGACAGAGTGTTGACACCAGAGAGGCTAAGACCGCATTGACTCAGTGCGGTATTCAGCCTCTCTGGTGTCAAGTCTGATTTTGGAAAAAAAAATATAAAAAAAAATCCAAAATCAGACAGAGTGTTGACACCAGAGAGGTTAAGACCGCATTGACTCAGTGCGGTATTCAGCCTCTCTGGTGTCAAGTCTGATTTTGGAAAAAAAAAAAAAATCCAAAATCAGACAGAGTGTTGACACCAGAGAGGCTAAGACCGCATTGACTCAGTGCGGTATTCAGCCTCTCTGGTGTCAAGTCTGATTTTGGAAAAAAAAAAAAAAATCCAAAATCAGACAGAGTGTTGAGACCAGAGATGCTAAGAGCGCATTGACTCAGTGCGGTATGCAGCCTCTCTGGTGTCAAGTCTGATTTTGGAAAAAAAAAAAAAAAAAATCCAAAATCAGACAGAGTGTTGAGACCAGAGAGGCTAAGACCGTATTGACTCAGTGCGGTATTCAGCCTCTCTGGTGTCAAGTCTGATTTTGGAAAAAAAAAAAAAAAAAAATCCAAAATCAGACAGAGTGTTGACACCAGAGAGGCTAAGACCGCATTGACTCAGTGTGGTATTCAGCCTCTCTGGTGTCAAGTCTGATTTTGGAAAAAAAAAAAAAAATCCAAAATCAGACAGAGTGTTGACACCAGAGAGGCTAAGACCGCATTGACTTAGTGCGGTATTCAGCCTCTCTGGTGTCAAGTCTGATTTTGGAAAAAAAAAAAAAAATCCAAAATCAGACAGAGTGTTGACACCAGAGAGGCTAAGACCGCATTGACTCAGTGCGGTATTCAGCCTCTCTGGTGTCAAGTCTGATTTTGAAAAAAAAAAAAAAAAATCCAAAATCAGACAGAGTGTTGACACCAGAGAGGCTAAGACCGCATTGACTCAGTGCGGTATTCAGCCTCTCTGGTGTCAAGTCTGATTTTGGAAAAAAAAAAAAAAAACTCCAAAATCAGACAGAGTGTTGACACCAGAGAGGCTAAGACCGCATTGACTCAGTGCGGTATTCAGCCTCTCTTGTGTCAAGTCTGATTTTGGAAAAAAAAAAAAAAATCCAAAATC
This sequence comes from Poromitra crassiceps, assembly GCF_964638095.1. NCBI lineage: Eukaryota > Metazoa > Chordata > Actinopteri > Beryciformes > Melamphaidae > Poromitra > Poromitra crassiceps. The sequence goes on from NW_028152098.1 coordinate 236,443, forward strand.
AGACAGAGTGTTGACACCAGAGAGGCTAAGACCGCATTCACTCAGTGCGGTATTCAGCCTCTCTGGTGTCAAGTCTGATTTTGGAAAAAAAAAAAAAAAATCCAAAATCAGACAGAGTGTTGAGACCAGAGAGGCTAAGACCGCATTGACTCAGTGCGGTATTCAGCCTCTCTGGTGTCAAGTCTGATTTTGGAAAAAAAAAAAAAAAAATCCAAAATCAGACAGAGTGTTGAGACCAGAGAGGCTAAGACCGCATTGACTCAGTGCGGTATTCAGCCTCTCTGGTGTCAAGTCTGATTTTGGAAAAAAAAAAAAAAAAATCCAAAATCAGACAGAGTGTTGAGACCAGAGAGGCTAAGACCGCATTGACTCAGTGCGGTATTCAGCCTCTCTGGTGTCAAGTCTGATTTTGGAAAAAAAAAAAAAAATCCAAAATCAGACAGTGTTGACACCAGAGAGGCTAAGAGCGCATTGACTCAGTGCGGTATTCAGCCTCTCTGGTGTCAAGTCTGATTTTGGAAAAAAAAAAAAAAAAAAATCCAAAATCAGACAGAGTGTTGAGACCAGAGAGGCTAAGACCGCATTGACTCAGTGCGGTATTCAGCCTCTCTGGTGTCAAGTCTGATTTTGGAAAAAAAAAAAAAAAATCCAAAATCAGACAGAGTGTTGAGACCAGAGAGGCTAAGACCGCATTGACTCAGTGCGGTATTCAGCCTCTCTGGTGTCAAGTCTGATTTTGGAAAAAAAAAAAAAAAAAATTCAAAATCAGACAGAGTGTTGAGACCAGAGAGGCTAAGACCGCATTGACTCAGTGCGGTATTCAGCCTCTCTGGTGTCAAGTCTGATTTTGGAAAAAAAAAAAAAAAAAAAATACAAAATCAGACAGAGTGTTGAGACCAGAGAGGCTAAGACCGCATTGACTCAGTGCGGTATTCAGCCTCTCTGGTGTCAAGTCTGATTTTGGAAAAAAAAAAAAAAAAAAAATACAAAATCAGACAGAGTGTTGAGACCAGAGAGGCTAAGAGCGCATTGACTCAGTGCGGTATGCAGCCTCTCTGGTGTCAAGTCTGATTTTGGAAAAAAAAAAAAAAAAATCCAAAATCAGACAGAGTGTTGAGACCAGAGAGGCTAAGACCGCATTGACTCAGTGCGGTATTCAGCCTCTCTGGTGTCAAGTCTGATTTTGGAAAAAAAAAAATCCAAAATCCAAAATCAGACAGAGTGTTGAGACCAGAGAGGCTAAGACCGCATTGACTCAGTGCGGTATTCAGCCTCTCTGGTGTCAAGTCTGATTTTGGAAAAAAAAAAAAAAAAATCCAAAATCAGACAGAGTGTTGAGACCAGAGAGGCTAAGACCGCATTGACTCAGTGCGGTATTCAGCCTCTCTGGTGTCAAGTCTGATTTTGGAAAAAAAAAAAAAAATCCAAAATCAGACAGAGTGTTGAGACCAGAGAGGCTAAGACCGCATTGACTCAGTGCGGTATTCAGCCTCTCTGGTGTCAAGTCTGATTTTGGAAAAAAAATAAAAAAAAATCCAAAATGAGACAGAGTGTTGAGACCAGAGAGGCTAAGACCGCATTGACTCAGTGCGGTATTCAGCCTCTCTGGTGTCAAGTCTGATTTTGGAAAAAAAAATATAAAAAAAAATCCAAAATCAGACAGAGTGTTGAGACCAGAGAGGCTAAGACCGCATTGACTCAGTGCGGTATTCAGCCTCTCTGGTGTCAAGTCTGATTTTGGAAAAAAAAAAAAAAAAATCCAAAATCAGACAGAGTGTTGAGACCAGAGAGGCTAAGACCGCATTGACTCAGTGCGGTATTCAGCCTCTCTGGTGTCAAGTCTGATTTTGGAAAAAAAAAAAAAAAAAATCCAAAATCAGACAGAGTGTTGACACCAGAGAGGCTAAGACCGCATTGACTCAGTGCGGTATTCAGCCTCTCTGGTGTCAAGTCTGATTTTGGAAAAAAAAAAAAAAAAAAAATCCAAAATCAGACAGAGTGTTGAGACCAGAGAGGCTAAGACCGCATTGACTCAGTGCGGTATTCAGCCTCTCTGGTGTCAAGTCTGATTTAAAAAAAAAAAAAAAAAAAAAAAAAAAAAATCAGACAGAGTGTTGACACCAGAGAGGCTAAGACCGCATTGACTCAGTGCGGTATTCAGCCTCTCTGGTGTCAAGTCTGATTTTGGAAAAAAAAAAAAAAAAATCCAAAATCAGACAGAGTGTTGAGACCAGAGAGGCTAAGACCGCATTGACTCAGTGCGGTATTCAGCCTCTCTGGTGTCAAGTCTGATTTTGGAAAAAAAAAAAAAAAATCCAAAATCAGACAGAGTGTTGAGACTCTGTCTGATAACAACTCTAATCTATAGATTAGAGTTGTTATAAATGTCTTTTATATTGCTTTTGGTAAAACTGTTTTAACATCTTAAATGGGTTTTTTTTTTTAAATAGTCTATATGTTGAAGTAGTTTTATGTTTCTTTGTTGTTATGCCTGTTTTTATGTTGGTCTGAGTTGTCTGTCCGAGACCAAGGACCACAATGGAAACAAGTCCTCGGACTTTATTGTGTTTTTATCCTTGATGGTGATGTATGAGTGGCATTTATATTTCCGTGTATGATGTGCTCTGCTTTTTTTTCATTCATCGAATAAATCAATCAATCAATCAATTCCTCTGTGTTCACACAGTGTGGAGACTGGAGAGTGATGACAGTTATGTTTGCTGAACAAAGAAATAGTAGCATACTAAGCACAGTGTTAAGTATACAACATACACACACGCACACGCACATGCACACACACACACACACACACTATGCAGAGTGTTAAACATGTCTGACACATCACTGAGGACAGGCCAACCACATCGCATCATAGGTGGGAAGAAGGAGGGACTCGAGCTGGAACACACACACACACACACACACACACACACGAACATATGAAGGCAAACTTCCTCCTTGTGCAGCCTATAGACTCCACCTTGACTGACAGGTTATAAAGGCAGCCATCCCTCAGGTGTGTGTCTCATAGCGGCTCAGTCCTCACCATGGGGACCACACTGAGGCTTATCTACCTGACGCTGCTGGCCGGCTCCGCTCTCACTCAAACTGGTTAGTGATCACTTCGACATCATTCACAATTATACTCTTCGTCATTACATTCACCATCACATTATTATAAACTCGTCATCATTATTCACCATCACATTATTATAGACTTCGTCATTATTTACCATCACATTATTATAGACTCTTCGTCAATACATACACCATCACATTATCCGACTACAATCTCAGATCCAGTAACTTCATCCGACTCTCCGTTCCGAAAGTCCGCACCGTTTTTGGCCGCAGTGCCTTCCGCTTTGCGTCAGCTTATGACTGGAACACTCTACAAAACACCCTCAAACTCACGGTCCTCTCATCCCTCACTGCTTTTAAGCAAAACCTGCAACAGATTGTAATCGACTGTTGTACCTGTTGACCTCCTCCCAACCACACACATACCCCCAGTCCCTCCTCTTCTCCCTTCCCTGCCCCTTCACCCCCTCCCCCCTCCTCTTCCCCTCTTCCCCTCTCTCTCTCTCTCTCTCTCTCTCTCTCTCTCTCTCTCTCTCTCATATATTGTTATTGTAGCCTGTGTTTGTATATAGTATGCTCCTATTACTACTGTAAGTTTTTACTTGTATTTATATAACCTTGTTTTTATTTCAGCCTCCCACCCCCTTCCCCCAAAAGGCCCTTGCTTTTTGTCAGGCTGCTTTTGTATATAAGAAATTGTTCTTACTTGCTTGCCTGGGTAAATAAAGGTTAAAAAAAAAAAAAAAAAAAATTATAGACTCTTCGTCAATACATTCACCATCACATTATTATAGACTTCGTCATTCACCATCACATTATTAATTATTATACTCTTCGTCATTATTCACCATCACATTATTATAGACTCTTCATCAATATTCACCATCACATTATTATAGACTCTTCGTCATTATTCACCATCACATTATTATAGACTCTTCGTCATTATTCACCATCACATTATTATAGACTCTTCGTCAATGCATTCACCATCACATTATTATAGACTCTTCGTCAATACAATACATTCACCATCACATTATTATAGACTTCGTCATTCACCATCACATTATTAATTATTATACTCTTCGTCATTATTCACCATCACATTATTATAGACTCTTCATCAATATTCACCATCACATTATTATAGACTCTTCGTCATTATTGACCATCACATTATTATAGACTCTTCGTCATTATTCACCATCACATTATTATAGACTCTTCGTCAATACATTCACCATCACATTATTATAGACTCTTCGTCATTATTCACCATCACATTATTATAGACTCTTCGTCATTATTCACCATGACATTATTATAGACTCTTCGTCATACATTCACCATCACATTATTATAGACTCTTCGTCAATACATTCACCATCACATTATTATAGACTTCGTCATTCACCATCACATTATTAATTATTATACTCTTCGTCATTATTCACCATCACATTATTATAGACTC